>NC_135723.1:8344617-8647841 GCF_964656455.1 Halichoerus grypus
CTCTCAAGGAACGAGACGCTGACAAGAGTGGTGTGGGTATTCCAAAAGGATGCGTTTCTGTTTTGCAGCAAAATTTACCGAGTTTCCGCGGAACGTGACGGCGACCGAGGGGCAGAATGTGGAGATGTCTTGCGCTTTCCAAAGTGGCTCTGCCTCGGTGTATCTGGAGATCCAGTGGTGGTTCCTGCGGGGGCCCGAGGACCTGGAGCCCGGGGCCGAGGTGGCTGGTGCTCAGGTAGCCGAGTCGCGTCGCCCGCAACACCGCGTGCGTCTGTCCCACTCACCCCCTTGGTCCTCTAGGTGCACCCAGGGATACTGGACGCCCCTGGGGACCCGCCTGGCTCTCTTAGCGTGAGTGATGCCAGGGGGTGAGCCGGAATGTGTCCTGGTGACATTACGTTAAAACCAAGGAGGAAGTCGGGTTGTGGAGTGTTTCCCGATTAAAACTGGGAATAACCTCCTCCTTTTAGTACCGGCTATTGTCAAGCTGTCAGTAGGGGGGGACTACTGTATTGTTACAGCCCAGGACACCCTCTGTCCCCCTTCCAGGACGGTGGGGTCGGGAGGGATTTTTCTGTGTCTCCATCACACACACACACACACACACACACACACACACACACACACACCTGTCAGTTCTTCTCACGACTGAGGCTGGGAGAAAAGAGATTGGGAGGAGGGGGGAGAGAGAGAAGAGGGAAAAGGAGGGGTAAGGGGAGGTCGGCGTGGGAGGGAGGGAAAAGGGAAGAAAGTGGGGGGGAGAGAGAGAGAGAAAGGAGGGGCGGTGGAAAGAGGCGGCGAGGTGCGAAGGTAGAGGGAATAGGGAGTGAGTGAAGGAGGGGAGCGGAGGCTACTCTTGAACACGCTTGAGAGGAGAGCGGAGGGGAGGGGTGGGAGGGGAAGGGGAGGTGTGGAGAAAAGGAGTAGGGACTGGGAAAGGGAAGCAGCGGGGAGAGGAGGGAGAGAGAGGGTCAGAGCCGAGATTGAACAGTTCAGCAAAAGAGGCGGCGGACCTGCCCAAGTGAAAAAAGAAAATCTGGAAGAGACCCCAGAGAGGGGAGGCAGGCCGGGCAAAGACGCAGACTCCTGTCCCCGCAAACTTCCACTCGCGCCCGCGCCCCCTCCGGGCGTCCAGCCCTCACCAGCCCGCGGTGTCCGGGAGCCGCATCCCAGCGCGCGCGACTCGGCAGCGCCCCCGCGCGGTCCCGCCGCCCCGCGCCGCGTTGGCCTCGGCGGCAGACCCGCCGGCTGGGGCTGCGCTGGTCCTCGCCGGTCTCTTCCCTAAATCACCCCAACCGAGACGTTCCTGCTACCACGACTGGGTCTCGCCGAGCCTCGCCGAGCCTCGCCCAGCTGGCTCGGCGCGGCTGCGTTCCGGATCAGGACGGGGACCGTCGGGGTCCCGAGTCTGAGCATCGTCTCCTTCTCCCGCAGGTGGAGCTGGTGCCCGACCGAGACCCGGACAACGACGGGACCAAGATCAGTGTGAGTATCACAGCGACAGGCGACAGGGGGCGCGTGCCTTTGTCAGCTGCCAGGCAGGCCCCAGGTGAAAATTAGGGGAATTTTAGGGTTTTAAAAGCCTTTTAACTTACTGTCCCGGAAAAAGGCAATTTCACGAACGCAGGACGAGATCCAGTTTTCTCTTTCTTATTTACTGGGTACATAAAAATTGAAGCAGATTTAGAGTTGATACAATAAAATTATTTATTTCAATATCGTAAATATTTAAACAATTACTAGAGAATCATTTGCCAGCCAAGGAGTGTGACACTTTCTTCTTACTCTTTTTGGCACTTACATAACTGTAGGAGTATAGGACTGCAATACTAATATTCATTCAAAATCACAGAAATACTTATCCTTTAATAGGAAGTAAAACACTAACTTATGAAAATCTTCCTAGGCAGGAAAAAATTAAAGCATTCAACAGGATGTTGAAATTGTATGGAAAACAACTCAATTTTCAATGTGATTCATAATTCATGCAATGTATTTCTAATGACAATGCTCAAAATCATATAAATATAAAACCATAAGGCAATGTAAATATAAAACATAATTCGTGGAGGTTGACCTATTGAAAATAGAGTTGTATTTTGACTTTTAATAATGCTATGTGAAATTAGAAATAAAAAGAAAATTATATATTTTTTTTACTACACCACCAATGAAGCCTCCTAGAATCACTTTATGTTGATAGAACTGCTTAACTCATTCATAAATAGTAAGCAAGTTTTCATTACTAGAAATGAAATAGTTATATAAAGTCAGAAAGTACAAGGTCTGCTTAGCATATATGCTATACATAGGAATATATATATAAGTATATATTCTTACGATTTATTCATTTTAAGAATCTAAAAATCCAATGACCTATATTAAAAAAGAAAATATATTCTGAAGCTGTTACAGTAGTAAAAAAGTCATATAAGATTGGAGTTATATCACAACTAAAAGTATGAAAATATATTGTACTAATAGAACCAAATTCTGTGATGTAAGTGTATAATCTCAACATGGAAGCAAATATCAAACAAAAATGAGACATAAACCAAAAACTACAATTTATATTCATAAACTCACTGACTTTTTAGAATATTTCAATTCAATTATTACGATATTACAGAAATTATTGTTTTCATACAGTGCTAGAAAGGTTTTACTGGTAAAATCAATTGTTGACAATACTTACCTTAAATATTTCATTTTTATACATATATGTAGTGGCTAGATTGTTCACTGACTATTCATGCTTCACCCTTCGGCCATGATTATATCCTCCAAAGACCAGTAAGGAATAGCCTCACACATCCTGAACTAGGGAGCCATACAGTTAAGATACATGATCATGCACATAACTACTAACAGTATTATCTATGCTAAAAGTTCATAGTATCTAGTGAATCAGCAAAAGTTCTGGTTACAGACTGAGATAGAAAGAAGTTTATTCCCAGTTTAACCGGGTGACCTTGGTCATGTGTCTTAAACCAGCAGTTGTTAACTTAGAATTCTCAGGAAAGCTTTTATCAAACACCGATAGGAGCTGTGCCTCCTTGAGATGCAAGCTTAATGTTTCCACATTAATCCAAATGAGGCCATTTTCTTTATTATTATTATTATTAGTTTGGAGAGGGGGAGAGAGAGGGGAGGGAGGGGCAGAGGGAGAGAGAGAACCTTAAGCAGGCTCCACTGGGCCAGTGCAGAGCCCCGTGTGGAACTCGATCTCACGACCCTGAGATCATGACCTGAGCTGAAATCAAGAGTTGGAGCTTAACTGACTGAGCCACCCAGGTGCCCCCAAATGAGACTATTTACGAACAACTCTCCCTAGATGATTCTAATGTACAGTCAATGCTGAGAATCAAGGACCCAAACCCCCAAACCTCAGTTTACTCTTCTCTAAAATAATCATCATATAAGTACTCCAACTATCTCAAACTTTATTAGGAGACTCAACTGAGACTATATTTGAAACTATTAATCCCCATTATTGTCATAGTATGAGTATCTTAATATGTAATTTTGCATACAAATAAATACATACTATGGTTATGGTTCAAATACTGATAACTATTCGTATATATAACTCTGTATGTAAAAACCAATGAACATTTCCCTAGTTTCCTTAATTACTTATGGCCATTTGAAAGTGTATGCCTTCTTTACTTCATTTCTCTGTCTTCCAAAATCATGCAAATCCTTAAACCCTGAGTGTCTGATGAAATCCATCATCCTATCATGGATAATATATGATGTATGTAAAATCTAACTGTTCTGATGAAGATGTTTATGGATATACACGTGTTCATGTATGTTACATGTAACACAAACTTATAATCTTTTAATATTTACATATAATTTTGCTATTAATCTGGCATAAACATTATTAGGAGAAATAAGAGAGCCAGTTTTAATTTTGAAAATCAAACCAGTGTCCGATCGATGGCATCTCCAGGTCCAGTAGCATAAAGACCCTACCATGGCAGGGGGTATGCACTCTGACCATAAGACTCCAGGTGACCTTAATCTGTACCCTGAGCCACACCACCCCAAGACTATTGGTAAGACTGCACCAAACATTTGAGTAGACTGTTAAATATTCACACCTATTTTTGTCAGTACCTTTAGTAAGGCATCCCAGTGCAGGGATAAAAACACATTCTCAAACTCTGTTGTGAGCGACAAAATAATTTTGTGATCTCTCAGAGTTGTAGCCTGCGGTGAAGAAAAGAGGCTGTAAAACTAAATCATTTACCATATTCTGTTCGTGCTTCATTTGACTGAGCTATCCAGGCAGAGGTCAATCTCGTAGTTGGAAAAATGGCAGGACCGCTCCTGGAACCTGGGAAATGGGGACCACATGGCTAATAGAATCTGGCGCTGGCTGGACTGAACTAATTATTCCATGATTTTGTGAAGCCAGTTGTTAGTGCAATGGGATAAATATGACCTGCGTATTTGACTGTTGAGAAAATAAATAGTTCTTTGACTGTGGCTATGAGGCCATTAAGACCCTTTAATTTTCCAGCATTAGCAAGCTCAGGAGCAAGTGCGGGAACAAAACCGTCTGATGTAGCACTTTATTTTTTTTACCTGCAATTTTTCAGACAGTGAAAGTCCAAGGCAATGACATTTCTCACAAGCTCCAGATTTCCAAAGTGAGGAAAAAGGATGAAGGCTTGTACGAATGCAGGGTGACCGATGCCAATTACGGAGAGCTACAGGAACACAAAGCCCAGGCCTACCTGAAAGTCAACGCCAACAGCCATGCCAGGAGGATGCAGGCCTTCGAAGCCTCGCCCATGTGGCTGCAAGATATGAAGCCTCGCAAGAATGTCTCCGCGGCCATTCCCAGCAGCATCCACAGCTCTGCCAACCAGCGAATGTACTCCACCTCCAGCCCTCAAGCGGTAGCCAAAATCCCCAAACAAAGTCCACAATCAGGTATGGAAACCCATTTTGAGCCTTTCATTTTACCACTCACAGACCTCCCCGCAGGAAGATTGGTCAAGTAGAGTAGACAGATCTGTGTGTGATGGTTTTGAAATTGGAGACCTAGCTCAGTTGAAATAATGATGGGATGAGACACGGGGAGCTTGAGGCTCGCCTTCACAGAGGGTGTGAGTTGCCCTGTGAGTCGCTGACAGTTCCTCATGTCCAGGGGACCTCAGAGCTGGACTTTTTTTTTTTTCTCCCCTTCTGTATTTACACACTATAAGAACAGTAAATCATGTAATGTTGGTTGCATTATAAATGCATGTTCATTTTCTCTACAGATTTATGTATTGATAATGGCCCAAATTAAGAGACTTTCACTTAATCAAATGTAAATGAAAGAGACAACACATTTTCGGGCGGCCCATAGCTTTAAGGCAGGATTGTTCTCCAAGGGCTTTTGATTTTGAAGGAGAAACTTCAGCTGCCTGTGATGAAAGTGATGATGATAATGGGAGGAAGTGAGGGGGGGATGAAAGGCAGTAAGTGGTGCAGAGATAAGGCAACTCCCGTAAATGTGCCTTCGATGCCAATTTAGGAGCTTAGTCACACATTTCCAAAGTCAGCTGTGCAAGTTAAAGCTGTTCTGAATGACATTAATTTATGCAATCACTTAGCCAATGGAAACTCATTGAAGTTTTAACCTTGATGTGGGATAAAGGCTCCTTGGAATGAGCAGTACCCTGCACAACCCCGTGACTTTTCTGTATTTTGTTCAAACACTTGACGTAATATTACAGGGTGAAGGGAGCAGAAAAATATTTAATCTATCATTCTTTAAGTTTTTCCCTTTACACTTTATCTTTGAAGAATTACTGATACTACTGTTGGTAATAGAAAATTACATTGCTAACACTGTCACTTTAGCCATTAAATACAAAATCCTGGTCATTTCATTAGGAGGATTTCAAATACATATATATATATATATATATATGCACTTTTAAAATAATGTGTGTCAACCTAGGTTTCCTACTCATGCATCACGTGCTAATGGATAGGATTTGTAGGCAGCTTGACTAAGGGTCCCTGGAAGTTTGTTTGCATTGCCTTTGAATGTAGGTGAGCAAGTATCCCAGCATCCCTTGGTCATGGCAGTTTCCGCCAATCTGATAAACAAATAGCTTAGTCTCTTAGCCACCCTAAGGCTCAATGTGTGTGGCTTTGTTTCATTTTCCTCTTTCTCATCGTTTTTGTTTTTCAAGTTAAAGAACAAAACCATAGCTAGAATGTACATTACACAGATATCTATATGCATGTATAACCACATATACATATCTAGCACACAGAAATACATTTATATATGCGCCTAATGGTTAGAAGTTTTGTAGCCATTGTTTGACAAAGAGTCAGTGTTTCTGGAGACATCGTCCCCCTCTCCTTCATGCAAAAACAAAAAAAGAAGCCAGACGGTATATGCAAAATTACAGAGTAGCTTCAGCAGACAGTTTAGGACCTTATTCGTGAAAACTCCAAATCATGAAAGTCAAATTATTAGCCTACACAGAATATTCCAAACTAGATACCATAAATCTGTTTCGTTGAATAAAATCAAATGGATTACCTATTCCAGTGGAGGGTTCTAAGCATGGAATGAAATGTCCTATTTCTAAATTATTTACTTTTAGATGAAATAATATACTCTAAAAATATCTATTTTAATATATTTTTCTTGGTGTTGTGATTGGAGCTAAATGGTAAAACTCTCAATGTCTTCTAACAGTTTTCAAACAGAAATCACTGCTTATTTTCCACCACACCAAGCCTTGCTTGTTGCTTTCTCTAAAGCAAGACGGAAGAAGGGAAGCTGACTTCATGAAAGCCTATATGCATCCAAAGCCATCTGCTTATAGCAAAGATTAATATGAAATATATCAAAATCTTTAATTTCTATTTTTTTCTACCAGTGAATACTGGAAAATATTTTCGATACGTTTAATGATACTTTTTAGCTTCTAGTTCAGAAGCTGGGGTTACCTAGCCACCCATCCTATCCATGTGTAAGTTTCTGTGCTTGCACAATTATTGTATAAAATACAGTCTCTGGGATGGATATGTATAGAGTAGATTCACTGTAATACCTACATCCTGGTTTATACTTTTGCTTTATAATTTTTCAGGTTATATCCAAATAAAGCTGATTTCAATACTCATGCTTCATTTATTCACTCTCCATCCTTTTGAGAGCTTCTGTGCCAGGCACAAGACACAAAAATGGGAGACATACTTCCTCTCTGCAAAGAGTGTATATTTTTATTTGTGAGCAAACAAAATATTTGTAAATTCCACTGATCATGCATCTTTTCTTTTTCTTACTCTAGTAAAGGCAAGACATGACGAAGACACAAAAATTAAAATCTTGCTTTTACAGGCCAAGTGCTATAGTAGACTTTTGTCTGTTTTCACTCGATACAAGGAGGCATGCTTATCCATGGTACATGTGTTACAAAAGGCTGGTTTATCTGGCCTTTTCTCTTCATGATAGTCTTAGACTTAGTTGATTACATTATTTAGGCTGAATTACTCAATTCTTAATTTGTAGTATTTTCCTGTCAAAGAATTTCTGTCTCTATTCAGGAAAAGTATTGGCTGAAAGGAATTTGGTATATATACATATATATAACGTTCAAACTGTCATACAATTAACCAGTTTTCGTAAAGCAGAAATCTACACCAAAAAAAACGATGGAAAAAGAGCCGATTTCCATCTATACACCACAAGATAAAGAAAAGATTTAACTGTCATTTAATATAGTACTCCCGTATTTTTCCAGTATTTTTCCAAAAGTTAGTGAGCATGGGACTGTACCCTCCTGCTTTCAACTGTTTACCTTTATGACATCTCCTTTTAAATTCATTTGATAATCCATAATTAAAACAATGAGGAAAAGTGGTAAAGCAAACAGATAAACAAAACTTGGCTTTCGCAACCCCTTGTTTTCTCATCTCCAGTTCTTTTGAACTCTCTCCAGTTTTGTGCACTCATAACTAACATTAGAAGAAATGTCCTATAGATGTTCTGAGGAGGAAGAAATCCTGACTCTGGCCCGGAGTGGTTTCATTCCACCTTCACAGAGAACGCAGAGACTTCCTTGAGCCTCTCCCCTCCCCAAATACCCCCTATACCACACCATCCTCTACTTGAGTCTTCCTGTCTCACCCTCCTTCCAGAAGCCAAGGGTGCCCTCCATAGGCCACCCCTCCAGCCCTCCCTGTGTTCCTGTCTTCTTTCCCTGCTACTGACCCCTCCCCAAGCCCTGGAAAACTGGCAAACCAGACTGAATCCAGCCCCACTTGCCTCCCCAGCTGCCGGCCACCATCCGGCAGGGGGCGCCGTCGCCCACTCCCACTCCTAGCGCCTTCTTCACCGCCAGCCCTGCAGTCTCCAAACCTGTCCCCTCACCTGTCCTGTCTGGTCCTGCGCAGTTGCTAGGAGCATCTGCCCTCCGACTGGCTGTTAGAGTTCGAGCTCTCTCGTAAATGCAGTCCTGTTCTAGTCTCAACTCCCTGATCTAATCACCCATTTTTAAGATTTTTGACTGCTAACTTTCCCCCACAAAATTCCTGCACTCACGTTCCCGATGCCGATTTCTCTCCGGGGAGCCAGACTAGGCTTCACCCTGGTCCCCCAGTCCATCTCCACAAGCACTGTGGCGGGTAGCGATGACTGCACGTTTGTTGACGCTGCACCCACCGGCATGTGGCACCTGCCCCCCGGCCCCAACCCGGGCTGCCCTGTGGCCACTCTGACAGTAGGGTATGAAGTCGTTATGCGGCTCATGCAATGCCAAGTCTAGATTTAGCCTTTCTGAGGGCAGGCAGCGTCAGCTGTGGCCTCCTGGAAGCCAGGCACCAGTTAAGAAGTCCAACTACCTTGAGACCACCTTACTGAGTGAAGCCCAAGCGGCCCAGCCTTTAACTTCAGTCCCTGTTGCCTTTTCAACCAGCACTGCTCAGCTGAGCCCAACTGACAGCGACTCCTGAGAGATTTAAAAAAAAAAAAAAAATGTTGTTTGAGGGTACAAGGTTTTAGGTTTTAGGGTGGTGAGGCCCCTAAACACAAATACTCAAAACAACTGAGTTTATCTTAGTTTCCTCACCAAAAAGAAATGTTCTTCCTCTGGTGTTCCCAAATTCTTTTAATCACATCATCGCAAACACAGGTCTTGTGGAAACCTGGAAAACGTTCTTATTTTCTCCTCCTTCGGTTGCCACAGGGAATTCGATATTCAGTCCCACTGTCTCTTTAAAATATCCTTGAACAACTGCATCTTTTCTGTTCCTCCCAACAGGGACTTAGTTCTCAACGTAGGCCCTCTTCACTTTCCCCGTCTCTTGCAACAGCTCCTAATACCTTGCCTGTTTAAATGCTAATGCACCGAACAGAGCACAACAGAGCAAGTATGAATTACTATTTCCAAAGCACTATCACAAACTTTCTCATGGTCTAATTTCCAGCCTTGTTTCTCCTGAGTTCCCAATCCTCACGCCCATAATCTTCTTAATTAGTATTTCCTCAATGTTTTCAGATACCGTCTTACCTCTGTGACTTTGCAAATGTGTTGTCTCTGCGTGGGTCTTTCCCTCTTAGCCGAGTTCCTACTCAAATGCAAATTCTTTTGTAAAGCTTCCTTGGATCCTCTTAGAATTGGTTGTTTCCTCCTTCAAGGCTCCGCAGCAACTTGTTTATGCTTCCTTTGAATCCATTGTTGTGCTTGTAGTGTAGGAAGTCTTCCCCGGGGCTTTCCTCCTTTCTGGGCTGGATTCCACCCTAAGTTCTGGGAAGCCTCGGTCTCAGGCACTACGGGGTAGTTGGTCACCCAACAATAACTTCTAGGCTGCAGACATTACAATTTGCATTTGTATTCCTCCAGGTGCCTAGAACAAATGGAGTTCATGTTTGCAGGAGAAAAGGAAAACAGACAGGGACAGTAAATCTTTGTTTTTATTTTTTTTTCCTTATAATTATATTTGCATAAATAGATAATACTACCACTATTCCAAAACCGACGGAGGCTAAACAGTGTTTCTCAAAGTGTCCTGCAGACGACTCAAGCCAGACTCACCAGGGAGCTTGTTAAAAATTCATATTCTGAGACTCCACCTAGCACCTTTTGAATGAAAGTCTCTGAATCTAGAACTGGAAATAGGCATTTTTATGTGCAGCAAATTATGAAAATCGTTAGCTCTAAAAAGTTCTTACGGATGAGGAAAACATTTGTATCACTTACCATGAGATAGGCATGCATGTGTGTGATGCTACAAAATATTTGTACGGCAACTGGTCTTTTGCCATTATTTTCTGCGATTGAGATGGACTTTTGTGAAGCTCTTCTCTTCGCTCCGGTGATCAACAGCTGGCACTTACAAGAAAACTGGCCGTGGTTGAGGGGTAGTTATGTTTCTACGTATGGAGTCTCTAGTCACTCAGCAGGGATGCTGATTCTCTGAACTCCAAAATATGATTATTGTGTTTTCACCGTGAGCTGAACCTGAGCATTGAGAGGCAGCTGCTCCTACAGCTGCTAGAAACCAAGAGCTCCCTGAAGTTCCTCTGTGGCTGATAAACATGGCTCCTCTCCAACAATGGCCAGATTTAGCAAGCATGATCTTGAAACAGAATTCAAAGCTGGTGCGGGGAGGCAGAGGCGGGGCTGAGGGTCTTGCAGGAGGCTGTTTTCCTCATTTAAAATATGAGGAAAGTGTGTGTTGCCTTTCGGTAGCGAGCCAATAATATAATTTAGACCTCAATGTTGATTTTGGTTTAAATGATCCAACTTGGCTGCTTACACAGGTTAAATTAATTTGATCACTGTAATTCTATCAGTTAAATGGCTGCTATGTAAATCAAGTGTCTATGAATAAGGTGAAAAATAGATTTGAGGCAGTGCTTTAGATAATACAGGCCACTGGATCTGCTAGAGCTGTGTTTGAACCGGAATTAAGTAGATTAAAAGTCTATACCGGCTAAATTCGCTCGCAAACCTATATTTAACTCATTGAAATTCAGTAACTAGCTGAGCCCATAAAACCAAGACCCAGCTCTATGTTGGAAGGGCTTTTCAATGCACCACTGGCCACATTAGGATTCACTTGTGATTGCCGGGAGCTCTGTAGTTGAGGAGACATAAAGCAGAATTGCCCGTGTTATAAGCTCGTCTCTAACGATTGCATGATTTGAGATATCAGAAAGCTGCCAGGCGAGCAGCTATCTGGATAGATAACCAAAGGTTTGAGAAGTTGCTGGAAGACTTAATTCTGTTGGTCAAAGTAACATGTGTCCTAGAAAAGACAAGCGTCCCTTCTCCCAAGGAACACTGTTGTCACCCAAAGCCTAACACAGGTGCATTCATTTCAGTCGCAAGGGGCCATGGGCCCAGCAGCTAAGGAGGAAGGCCCTTCCCAAGTCACCTCCATCACTCACAGCTGGCCATGTCTCCCTTTCCTCATTTGTTAAATGGGAACTATGGTATGAACCTCACCAAGTTTTGAGAATTAAATGAAATCATATGCAGAGAGAGCTTGGCATTGATCAAGCCCTCAAGAAATGATAACTAGTTGCTGTATTAATATTGTTGCATATGCTTTTTTATTATTCTGATTATTATTAGGAGCAATGAGGTGCTGAGAGTAAATGGTCTACACCACCTGGCTCCACTGTGGTGCGTATTTTCCTTACTGGGTGAGTGTAGGTGAGGGGTTAAAGAAGGATTCATTCCTGGCTTATGTTTTATCATGTATAATTTCAGAACTTTCTTTTTTACTTCTGTCACAATGCTATTAATTGATGATAAATTTTCCCCTATATAACCATACTAAATATATTAGCGACCAGCTGTCTTGCCCAAGGTTGTAACTAGATCCTTACTGTAAAGCGTAATAAAATTCCAAAGGATTGTTAAGAATTTGAACTCTGTGGCCTGAATAAACAGCATGTATTTGGAAACCACAATTATGCTCACTGGCTGCTAACTCAATTAAATTCAAGCTTTCAAAAAAGACCCTCAGAATTTTTAAAGTCATAAAATGATCATAGATACATCTAAAAACATAAGTAAGAACAGGTAAAAGCTTTAAAAAGAAAAAATAAAATGGGTTTAGAACCAGTAAACCCCAGCTTGTTTGTGAGCGAGCTGTGTACAAAATATCTCTGAGCCTCAAGAGCCATAATGTATAAAACAGATATTAACACATATGCCCTAAGGGGCCATTTTCTGCATTAAGAGACATGATGTATTTTAAATATCTATCAGAGTACACCTGGCAAAGAGTTCAGCCATGGTTGGTTCCTTCCTCTTTACCTACAGGATTTTAAAGCATATTATTAAATAACTATGATTTAAAAGGGTAATAAAGGAACATAAATATGAATAGAGATGAAAGAAAATAAGAAGAAGCCTGGAAATCCCTCAAATTATATAAAATATTTTAATATCTGATGAGCTAAAAATATAAGAATTAAGGAAGGATTTATTTAATTAATAAGTGACAAAAGGAAACATTATTGTAATTTATGATATGTACCCAAATGAACTCAAATTAATTAAAGAGCTAAGCAGAAAAGAAAAATCAGAGAAAGATTAGCATAAAATCAGAGGCCTGAGGCTTTGAAGATTTAGAGTTACAAAATATGCAAGTGAAAATAACATTTTACTATAAGTAATTCAAAACATTTGTTTAATTAAATCAAATTTAAGTAAAAAGTGATACAGCAGACAAGGAAATATGTGTGTCTAATACTTAGGAAAAGAAGAAAATAATCTCAATTTTACATATGCTATAATTATGTAATCCGTTCCAAATGATTTAGAAATATCAAAATAAACTTAATTCTCTATTTGACAGCAAAACTGAAATAGAAAATACTTGGGGCTTAATACATAATTTTCAATAGTAACAACAACAAAAAGTATAAAATATCTAGTTTTTTAAAAAACAATCACAAGTAGTCTAAATATGAAAACCATTGGAACACTTTGTTCAGAGAGTTTAAGTTGGAATAAGTGAATGAATATGCATGTTTTTGGATGGACAATCTCAATTTTAAATGTGTCAGGTTTTTCAAAAGTATTTGTAGACTTGATGCAATCTCAGTCAAAACCCTAGTCTTCTTTTAAACCTTGAAACATATAATCTTGGCAAAGATTTTTAGAATCAACATGTATCATCAAGTTTACAGTGACTCAGGCATTTTGCTATATGATTACTTGCACGGTGAATTGGTACTTTCCTTCTGGAGGAACATTTATCTGGAAAGCTCAGTCACAGGGCTTTAGACCGTGTGACCCACTCATACCTGAGGTGATGTTCCTGGAAGGAAAGTCCAAAAAGATCAGTAGTGAAGCAAGCCCAGAGGCATGAGCAGAGATGCTTCTCACAGAGGCCTTCCCAAAACAGCAAATACCCAAATGACCAAAAGTAAGGAAGTTACTTGAATGTGTTAAAATGTTAAAACCATGCAGTGAGTATTACGCAGGTTCTAAAATCAAGTTTTAATGAAATTAGATGAGATTCAATACAGAAAACAACGTGACAAATACAGGCTACAAAACATTAAAGTAAAAAATAAAGAATACAAAACTTTAAGTCAATCTGAGATACTTGCATAGAAAGATGATAAATATATGAAAATGTACGGCAAAAGTCAAGATGTTATGATTTTTAATTATTTGATTATTTTGTGTGTATAATTAACATTTATACAATGATAATCCATTGCTTTTGTTATATGGAAAAAAAAAAACCACATTATTTAAAATTTCCCAGATTTAAAGATAGGCTAATGATGGGGTGCCCTGGGTGGCTCTGTCAGTTGAGGATCTGACTCTTGATTTCCGCTCAGGTCATGATCTTGGGGTTGTCAGACCAAGCCCTGCATCACGTCGGGCTCCATGCTCAGTGGGGAGTCTGCTTGTGATTCTCTCTCTCTCTCCCTCTCTCTCCCTCTGCCCTCCCCCCACGTGTTCTCGCTCTCTTTCTCTAAAATAAATAAATCTTAAAAAAAAAAAGATAGACCAATGACAGCTCATGAGAGAGAAAACTAACAAATAAAATATGTTCAACAAATTACAAAAGACAAAGTAAAATAATGGGTGTGATTGCGGAAGTAGTGACAAATTAAAAATATATATACACGCACATGTATGCACACATGCACACATTTATACGTACATGTATACATGTGTGCATATATATATAGTAAAAGTACTACTAGGAAAGCGGCATACTCGGAAATTGCTAGTAGCATGGAAATTAAGAACACTGTATGTTACTTCCTGGGAGCTGGATGGAGAATCTGACCCTCAAGTTATTCTTTTTGTTTTTCTAAATATAATGAGTGTGACCTTGATAAATTTATTTTGATTAAACTAATCAAGCACACGTAAAGTCCATAAATTAAATATCATGCAATCATTTTTCCTCTCACTAGTATGACTCATTCAGCCCCCAATTCAGAGGGAGTTCAGAGCGGTGAGCAATGGTGCGGTCGTTGGTACTATCAAGGAAAATTAGTACCCTGGAAGATTTATAAATGATAATTATGTTTTATTTAATATGTCTTCTAAAAAGTCTGAGAGAGCATTTTTGCATGAATTTCGAACCCTATATGCATTAAAAAAAACCCAACATAGGTTAAACTCTTAATGCTGGAATTAAAGCAAATTGTAAAACTAGGCGTTAGGATTCCTCATTCCACAAAGCTGATGACTGTGGAGCCCTTGAAAAAATAAAAAGTAAGAAACTACATTAAGCAGTTTCATTATCTTCACAGACACGAGCATTTTAATAAAGATTAAGTAATGCAGCCACTCTACATTGTAAAGTAGGGGGGTCTTAAGCATTGTGAAATGAGGGGGTCTATTATGGGACTGATTTCTTTCTTGTGTCATTTATATGTTTTATTTTATAGGCGCATTCTTAGCAGCATCTTCTTCAGCCATTTGGAACATATTTGAGTTTTAATTTTTCTAATTAAATAAATTTATTAATTTTCTGATTTCTCTTAGCGCTGTAAATGGTTAATTTAAAAAATAGTACATTTACAGAGCAAGCAGTAGAAACACAACTACTCAATAGAAAAAAAAACCCTTTAGAATGTGAAAACTCAATTTCCAACAGTCTGAAAATATAAGTATTTTGAAGATATGAACTATGTCTTGATATTTTTTATGTTATTACAGTGTCTAGCATTGTGTTTAGCATGTAATTAGAGTTAAATAGATGTTTAAGGATTGGGTATGATGTTTTGGTTTATGTATAGTACAAACCACTTAGGATAATACCACTGCTGAGAAGATACATGAATTCTTATGTAATCTGATCAACCTCTAACAAAACAAACCCAGACACCTATGTTTTAATGGAGAATACACTTGGGTCATCCATCGTTGCATACTATAACAACAATATTCATTTATTTAAAATTATATTTAGTATCAAATTATGTTTAGGAAGTTCGATGAGCAGTCCCTGGCAACTATGTACTTTTATTGTAGCTGCATGCCTTGATAAAAAGGATATGGATTAAAATTATATATTGCTTCATCTCTGTTAATTATTTAATTCTGATGGCTAAGGTCATTTCTGTTATGAAGTTCATTTATAAAACATTCTAATTTAGATAATTTTGAAATAGCTGGATTAAGGAAAAACTACAACCATTGGCTCAAATTTGGAAAATATATGGGTAAAGTCTTAAAACATTTTTCTTATGTCAAAAGAAGTGTGTTTTCTGAAGCTATATAATTGGTGTTTTTCTGTAACCTGTTGGCATTAGGTCCTCAAGGAATTTTTTCCTCAAAAGCAAACATTGCTGACCAATTAAAATTAGTTTTTAAATGTAGGCAAATTACTGTATGAATTATGTTGCTATCTTAACTTTCCAATTTATATAAGAAGATAAGCGAAAATTGAAATCGCATATTTGCAACTTTTTTTTCCTTCTCTTTCCTTTACTTCTGTGCCTTTATTCTGAGTGCCTCAGTTGCCATTTCCCTACAAATGTGAGATGTGTTTCTTTCTTTGATGAGGGATTCTTCTCTGTTGATGTTGGCGAGGGGCATTTCTGTCACGGTGCGGCAAAGTGTAGGCAGAAAGAGAGATCCTTTATTTCACCAACTAGTGAGTGGTGGCTCAAATATGAAAATACAGCTTGCTTCTCTCTCCGCTCAGTAGTCAGTAATTCTCGCTGTGGTGCACTTTATATGAGCGTCCTCACTCAGGGCACACCAGTCCAGCCCACTCGGATGCAGAGCCATCCCACTTTGACCCCGGTTGTCCTCATTATTTCCTCCACTCCCCACACTGAATGTGCTTATTTAAGCCCTTTGAGAAATTTGGCATGCTCTACAATACCGTCCGTGCGTGTGTCGTCCCTAACAGGGAATTTGTGATCACTCCAACAAGATGTGGATTAATATCTACCTTTGCATTATGAATAAAGATTATGCTAATTAAGAGTGAAAACACACATGCAAAAGGCATATTTAAACTCCATGAGTAAATAGTTGCAAGCCCCTGAGCAGCGTTTATTTATGTACTGGTAAATGTAGTGCTAATAATAAATCATTCTTATCCATGCATTAAAAGAGTTATTAAATGTACATGGTATTAAAAACTTCACTCTCTGGAAACATTTTGTTTTCCCCTAATGTATATTGCTCTCCATTCCATTTTGTCAGAGCAGCTCATATTTCCAAATATTTCTAACAGGCAGAATTGAGAGTCTAGAGTTTTTTTGCAGTCATGAAGAGCCTCCAGAGGAAATTCTGAGGCACATTAGCTTGTAGATTGAAACCGAACTGGTTTTGAACCTCAGCAACACCACTTACTAGCTGGGTAAACTCGAACGCATTGCAGGTTCAACAGCTTCAGGTCCTTCATTTGGAAAATGATTGTAATGACCTCATGAGACCACAATCAGAGGTAAAGAAATACTAAGTGTTCAAGAAATATTTGCTCATCCTGTGTGCACCAAGATCAGTCTTACTTAGATGAATGAGTTACAGTTGGTGTGTGCTGTTTTGAGACACACTATGGCCTTAGCAGGTGGGAGGAACCAGCACTTTACATGTTCCTTCTCAAGTCACTGTAGGAGGTAGGAACCCTGATATCCTGCCACGGACAGAGTCTGGAAGATTCTGTGGTGAATGGCGTATCAGCCATGCACCTTGGCAATTAGAGTTTGTGTACATGGGCATCTGCACTTTCTTTTTCCTTCCCTCAGCTACAAGAAGAGGCCTCATGACTAGAACAGAGGTATAAATTTGCTGACGAAAAGGAAAAAGAAAAGGAAATTTACACAGCTGCTGCCAACGTGCAGGGGCACAATAAAATAGGCAATTTATGTATTAGGTCAAAATGAAGCACATTTCTTTTAAAAAAAAAATTTTTTTTTCTGGAAGAAATTGGCGATGGATCCGTAAGAATTCTAATAAAAAGATATTCTTTTCAAAAAATTATAGGATAAAATCATCCTATTATTTGACCTTTCCCCTTAAGTAGTGATTTAGTATGTGCAAACCTGAATAAAAATGGCATTAAAAGCTAGCTCAAATTTTCTCACACAGCTATTTTCATTTCTTAAAGCTGACATCTGTGATAAAAGAGAAGTATGTCAAAGGGTCTGTCTGTTCCTAGAGCTGTAATGGACACTCCGTTCTTTATAAACTTGGCTCCTTACAGTCAAAATTATTTGACTGATGCTTCTTTTATTATTGGAGTATTTTCAGTTTTAGGTTTGCTCAGATGATAAGCCTCACTAATATTCACTTTTATAAAATAAAGACTCTGGAGTCAGACCGTGGAGTCACAGCAGGAGAGAAATTGTTTTCTTTTTCTTTTCTTGTTCCTTTTGACTCCACTCGACACTCAAATAGGAAAAAGAAGAGAATTATACTCCAATTTATAGACAGATGCCCTACATTGACTGTACCTCACATCTAAACCAATGAAAAATTGGACTCACGTAGGAAATTTACCTATCAGAAAATATTCACAGCCGAGAGAAAGTGGGTACTTGAAGAGCTGGTATAATTTAGATGGGATAAATTATCCAGATAGTTGTGTAAACGCTCCTCTTAGTTGTTTGAATTCAATACCCGTATCCTCTTCTGATGCTTTTTCCTGGTGGACAAGAGCTCGGGTGGTCTTTCTCACTCCATCACTAACTAGTGGTGGCACTTAAAACAATCAGCTTAGCTTTCTTAGTCCTAGGCTATCAAATTGAATAAAAAGCTTGGAGAAAAAGAAGTTCTTAGAAGAAGACATGTAGGAATGATGGTGGAGCCACCTTTTACTCAAATATTGAAATGATTTTGGACGAAGCTTTAAGCTCTAAAATTCTATCATATGAAAAGTTCGAACTATTATTATGTCATATGACATTTGGTACACTATATGGAGCAAAGCAAGCTTTACGTCTTCTTAAGGTTTAGGAAAACTAAAAGTCTGATGATGTTTTTGTATCCCGTATTTATCAATTCTGAGTTGGGGAGAAGAAACGTTAGATCAATTTTTTTTTTCTTTTTTTTCTCTGAAGCATGTTATGGCCAATGCATTTTTCTCTGAAAAGATTAGTGTACATTCAAATAATAGCTTCACATCTTGATTGAACAGATGTGGAGACAATGGAGCAAGATCATTTGCCTCAGGGAGTCTCATAAAAAAAAGCACGTCCTTATTCTAAATTGATCTGACTCGCATTGCTGTTTCTTCATTTCTTTACTTCACCACCTATTATCCATGTGACTTAGGGTGAGGTATTCCATGTCACTGAGTTACATTTTCCTGATCTGTACATTTACTGTACAGAACTGTTGAGGGGATGAACTAAGACAATGTATGCAAATTACCTAGTGCAGATTCCCTGACACATAGTAGATGCCCAATGCGTTTTAGTCATTTGGGAAATTGATGTGAACAAGAGGGATGCTACATTATTAAACATGCCCAGTGTCTTCCAGCCTCATGACCGTGCATGCAGGGAAGAAATGGCAGTACAGATGGAATAGTTTAAAAAGGGAGGTGCTAAAAGGGAGCTAAGTTCTTCCATCTGGCAGACAGATGAGAGGGGCAAGGCCGACTTTGCAGTCTGGGAAGTTGTGCTAAGTGAAATGAGGCGGGGAGATGCAGGACTGAGCTCTTGATGGAAGTGGTTCTCACGATGTGGTGTAACTGCCGCCCATCTCCACCGGATTGCACAGAATGCCAAGGTCTCACTCCTGAGCTGTGATTGTTTTTTGTTTGGTTGGTTTTTGGGGTTTGTTTTTTTTTTTTTTTTTAAAGCAACAGATGGACTTTTTTGTTCTTTGAGATAATAATTACGTGAAGATAAATATTTGAGGCTTTTCTTTTCTTTTTTCGTATTTCTCCTTAGCCAAACTCTCTTTTGTCACAGTCAGCCTCTTGAGAAAGGCTTGCTTTTCCACATCTCAGTGAAGGTGATGTGACAGTGGCTATTGCATGAGGTATAAGAAGAGCTGAAAACTGGACGCTAAGTTTCTGCACTCCTTAGACTTCTAAGGAGACTTATTAGACCTTTCCATTTGCAAAATGGAGAAAATACCTCTCCTGTGTTACAAAGGCTTGGGGAATTACACCTGAGAGAGCACTATGAAAATCTTTAAGCATAAAAACAAATGAAAGTCATCGTTATTAAATAGAAGTCAAAGGACATCATGAAATGGCATGCTGAGTCAGAGAGAAATCTCTGAGACCTCTTAGGCTGCTCTTTGGGCGTGCTATCTGCACATTTTCTTCGCATAATTTAGATAATAGTATCTCTCTTCTTCACAGGGAACTTTGTGTAAGGGGAAATGTTTTAAAACTTTCAAGGCATTGTTTTAGACATTGAGAGTCATAAAAAAAATTGCTGAAGTTTTGTCCCTTGCCTGTAATGAGCTTACAGTGTAATCAGTGGGATAAGCTATGAATGTAATGAATTACAAGTCAATGTAGGCCATGCTGAGGCCATTGGAGAGGCAACGCCCATATACTGTGAAGTTCAGAGGGGAGTGAGATTACAACTGGCTGGTGGGAACACACAAAATGGGTGCAGGTTGTTTGAGGGGAAGAGTTGCTTAAATTCATGGGCGTATTAGGGAATAACAGATCACCCTGCCTGGCCTGGGCATAAGGCAAGAGAAACCAAATAAAGCAAAATAGGTGATCCAATACAATGTCTGTCATACTAATATGAAAAAAAATAATAATACACAAACAGTTATTATGCTCAATTTAGAAAATGTAGAACAAATATGTTTCTGATTTGGGATCTTAGAAATGAGAGGCAGCAGAAGAAATTGGAGCTCAGGGTTCCTAACTGAGTCCTGGCTGTCATTATTTCACAAAAGTAAAATGTTTCTATCAGTGAAGGTAAGAATAAAGCATGATGAGTGGCCAAAGTTTGACTTTAAAAAAAATAATAATAACTTTCTATAGAATAGAGTATAATAGCATGTTTGATAATAATGTAATATTCAGAATAGTGTACATCTGAATGGAAAGGACTATGATGATTATTTGTTAAAAGAACACAGGACAAATGACAGCATTTCAGAGTCTTAGGTTTCACTAAGTCCTTGGATTTACAAAGATAAAGGAGTCCATATGTCTTCATTCAAGACCTAAAACAGAAGAGAAAAACAATTTGATGATAAAATTGCTTTAGAATCTAATGTACAGGGGGGAAAAAAAAGCTTTATAATTGTCCTGACAGAAATACATTTCATTTAATAGAAATATGCTAGGAAATGCATGTATCTAGAGCAGATGAGTGATTACTAGAAAAAAAAATACTATGTTACAATGGCATATTGCATATCTGATGGCAGTTCAAAATTTTAGTAACCTTAAAATACACTTTACAGTATGCAATTGGGCTTCTTTCTGATTATCCTGCTTATGTAAATTTTGTTTTAACTTGCACATGCTGGACATAGTATGGTTGGAAATGTTGGGTCAAAATGAAGTAGCGGTTCCCTTCGTATCTTTTTGGGAATGATGGGCTCAGGCATTTCCTATGAAGGGTTGATTATTTGAGGAAGGGGCAGCAAAATACATGAGGTCATGTATTTGTGAGCCAATCTGCAATGCCTACACTGAAAAGGAAACCATTATTTCACAAAATATCTTTCCTGAAGAGTGAATCATTTTGTTTGCTTTTATTGCTCTTAGCATTTCTTGAACCTTTACTCAATATCAGACATACTTTGTGTCAAGTGCAGTTGGCTATTCAAAGAGCCATGTAATCATGTCTTTCTTTGCTTTCCTTCCTTCTTTCTTTCCTTCTTTCTTTTTTCCTTTCTTTTTTTTTTTTTTTTTGATTAAATGAATCCTTGTCAAAGAATTTCTCTTCAAAAGATAATAGGAATACATATTTAATTTTGGATAGCTCTGATGCTAGTGGTTCTACATGGATTGTATATATTTCCCTTGCATGAACTTTGTGCTGAGAGCTTCACATGACCTATCACTTTTGCATTGTTGAACCTTCTTACCCGGCTTGAATGAAGGCACCCTGCTGAGACTCACCATTAACTGCAGGGTCTTCAGCCATTAGGTTTCTATGAGGAGACTCTATGTTAAATATATGGCTCACTACCAAACAAAGACAATCAATGGCAGCACTAGAGTAACCTAACCAAAAACAACAACAACAACAACAACAACAAAACAGTAATGATTTGATTTAGTCTACTAAATGGCTATCTTAGAACCCCCAAATGTTTATTCTACAGTGACGTTTTGAGAGCATGTGTTTTTGCCTCAATTTTTATCATTTGGCAATATGGACCTGAACATGATTTAGCGGAAATATTCAAAAGATTGAATTTCCATGCCCTTACCCCTTCAAACTGTTTCAATCTATCTCCAATTAAAAAAAAGAAAGAAAGAAAGAAAGAAAGAAAAAAGAAAGACCCCCCCCAAAAAAGAAAGAAATTCTTAGAGCCTCATCACATTTTTGTTTTCTTACAAATAAAGGTATTTAATACATAATTAGTAGCTAGAAGCTTACTGAATTAAATACATGAAGAAGTAAATGCAAGAATACCATTTAGTTCTCTCCCTTACAGTGTCCTCAAGCTCTTTCAAAAATTTCCACCTCTTGATAGCACTTAACTTTTCCTCAGATTTCAAGAGTAAACAATTGAGAAAGATCTTTCTCTAAAACAAAATGCCCTCATGCACCCATCCCAGAACACATTCTCCCCGCCCTTGAGAATCCTGCTGCTCTGTTTTGGTTCTACTCCTGTGGTTTTATGCTTACGCAGTAGTAAAACAGGGGATGCGGTTTTTTTTTGGTACCCATAGAGGAATAACCAAATGACTAGAGTGAATGATCCTTAAAGAATTACTTGAGGGACGAGTCTGTGGATTTGTTCCTCTCAGGGTTCCCAACCATGGGATGGCATTGTTTGAAAACAGACAAAACAAAACAAGACCAACTTCCTGGGACTGAAATACTTTGTATGTGTTGTTATTTGCAGTGCATGCCAAGACATTCATGAGCACCAGAGCCAAGCTGGCGAGCTAATTAAATATATATGTGTATGTGTTTAAAACAGCCTAATAAGGAGCATTGGAAATCTTCAAGATGAGCGAATATCTTATAACTTCTTCCGCAGGTGCGAGGATAGCTACAAGCCATGGACTTTCTGTCCTGCTTCTTGTTTGTGGCTTTGTGAAGGGTGCTTTGCTTTAATCTAAAGTGCTGACTTTTTTCCAATATCACTTTCTCTTCTTAAAGCAAAGAGCAAATCGCCTGTAAAATCTACGGAGCGGACAGCAAAGTTGACCCTAAACTCCAAGCACCACTCTGCACCCACTGTTCTCTAATTACCTACCCAAGGAGCGCCTGCTTCCGGAAGCATAAATGAAGAGGCTATCACACGCTTTGTTCATAACATTTTCTTGGGCAAATCACTGGTCTTTTATTTCAAGAAAATTAGTGTGAAGTGATAGGACATTTTCTAATAGCCAGATCTATTTTTTTTTTTTTTTTCCTTTTCTTTCGGCTACTCAAAGCATCATCTGACTGCTCAGGGATTGGCCTGAACGTCATCAGTATAGTAAATATTTACTACGGATACCACTGATTTCCTACTAAAAGACACATTACCTGCAGGAAACAAACAGAAATCAAAAAGCTACAGAACATAAACTACCATCAAACAAAACCCCGGTTTTGGGGCAACAACAAAATCAACACTGCGAGTCAACAAGGAGAACGTTATTTTAAATAAGACATAATAAAGGAAAGATTTTTTTTTTTAATTTTCTTTTTTTTCTTGGATTTTTTTCCACCTTTTTCTTGATTATATTTCTTGTTCAATGGTGGCAAGTGCTGATTACGGCCAATCCCTGTCAATCCTGGGAGGTTTATATAAATACATTTTGAGTGTTCTATATTTCAATGTATTTTAATTCATTTTGCAATTCCTGTATATGCAAACCTGACAAATTCTGTAAATTGCTTATAGTATGTGTGATATAACTTCAAAGTAGATAGACTATGACCCTCATGCAAGCTGATTTTTATCATTAAATATATAAATATATACATATAGAGATCTATATGTTGGGCCACCAACCAACTTTTTTTAGATAAAGCATTTGTTTTTCACTTATAATTCATATATTGTGTGAATTTTGTAATGCCTTGTTTCACTTCCACGGGTTTGACAGCTGCAGATGGTCACTGTTGCCCTCTGCTTCCTTCTGGAAAATGCATATTCAAAATTGTATTGGTCTCTGATAAATGAATTAATTTTGTTGTGTGTATGCTGTGTTGAAATTTGCTATGTTCCTTTATATATGGTGTTTATTGAGGTTTGAGGGTCTCTTGACTCTGAAGAATGTACACTCTCTGGTTTTGACAGCTATCCCTATATTACTATCATCATTATTATTTTCAAAAAACAATGTTGCTTCTAGAAAATTTGCCTTGGGTGAATGTGGAGAAGGTGAAGTGGTCACCATGATTACCTAAATTCATGGAAGAACACTTCTTGCTGTGGCTAAAGATGCTGCTTCCTTTGACCTTTATGGATTTTTGTAGCTTTGTCACTCTGTTATTTGCTGCTAATTATATTTTAATGTCTCCTAATTAAAAATTAAAATTTGGTTGTTGGCTAAATATAATATGCAAAAGATGACTGCAAATCCCCAACTAAAGAAGATAATGTGTTCAAGTTTTCACTGGTTAAGTGAATTATAATTTCAAATATTTCATTCTTATTTTTGGCTTTATGATAATTCAGATTATTTTATTTGGAAACTGTTTTGTACTCTGGCAAAGAATGATAGGCAGAACTATTAATGTGTTCCATATACACTATGGAATAGATACAGATTGAGATAGAAATGACCTAAGTTTTCCTTACCTAGAGATTCTTCCATTTTCTTTCATAACAAAACCAGAAGATCATCTTTGTAGGACCAGCAGCTCGTAGGCTAAGGTCCTAAACTGAAGCTTGAAGGCAATGAATACCTCTGCTTTTCAAAGGTAAATGCATTGATTTTCTGCTATTCAATTACAAGCAATGTGCATATTTTCATAATATCTTAACATTATCTTTGAGAAATAATGTTTCAGGCTAAAACTTTTATTGACTTCTTTTTGTCCATTTGGTTCATTATTTCAGTCTAATGAGAAAAATAAATAAAGGATTTAATTGCGCTATTTTATTAACCTAGAAATTTATTTTCTTTCAAAATTTAATACTTAAAATGCATAAATTAATGGTAAGATAAATATTTATTAAGTCTATCTGGCCTCTAAAGATCACATACATTCAAGCGTAAATTAGCATACTGATTCAAATTCAGTCAGGCTGGGAAAATCCACCATGTAATTTACTTTTACCCAAAGTTCAGGTTACGAGATTGGTCAACTCTAAAGCAAGACAGACGTGTATCTGTACCAATGATGTTTACCATGCTCGCTTGTAATAAAGGATATGTGCTGGCTTGGAAAGAATACTCACTAGATTCATTGTGTCGATGTCCAAAATAATGAAGTCTTCTTTGTCAGTGGGATACCGAGAGTCTGACTCACTGGCCTCAGTGAGAAAGAACATGACACACTATATCTCCAAACTTGAAAAGTTAATGTGTAACCTTAAATACTGGACAGAAGCTTTAAAAAATTAACGAATCTGTCTAGTGGTTTTCACCTTGTATCTCTACCTCTGGGACTACTACTCATAGGTAACAATGACTCTAGAAACAAAGATTAAAAAATAAGTTACATGATTTTCTCAACCTTGATTTCTAAGATTATGAAATGTTTTTCAGAAGAGGAAGTCATAAAAAGTTGAAATTGCTTACCTGAATCCAAACAAATTCTTTAGTTCTTTCTTAAAGACTTACAAATTGCTTACAAATGAAACAATGCAAATGAAAACACTTGAGGATAAAATAGCAAAAATTGTCTAAAGCAGGAGCTCTTAATCTGAGTTAGTAAACAAGCTTGGTGGAGTCTATGAACCCACTAAAATTATATGAATATTTTTGCATATGTGTATTTTTTTAAGTTTTTATTTAAATTCCAGTTAGTTAACATACAGGGTAATATTAGTTTCAGGAATAGAATTTAGTGATTCAACACTTCCATACATCACCCAGTGCTCATCACAAGTGCCCTCCTTAATCCCACCTCCCCTCTGGTCACCATCAATTTGTTCTCTATAGTTAAGAGTTTGTTTCTTGGTTTACCTCTCTCTCTCTTTTTTTCCTGATGCTCATTTGTTTTGTTGCTTAAATCCCACATATGAGTAAAATCATGTGGTATTTGTCTTTCTGTGACTGACTAGTTTTGCTTAGCATGATGCTCTCTAATTCCATCCATGTCATTGCAAATGGCAGAATTTCATTCTTTTTTTATGACTGAATAATATTCCATTGTCTGTGTGTGTGTATCATCTTCTTTATCCATTCATCAGTTGAGGAACATTGGGCTGTTTTCCTAATTTGGCTATTGTAGATAATGCTGCTATAAACATAGAGGTGTATGTATCCCTTTGAATTAGTGTTTCTGTATTCTTTGGGTAAATACCTGGTAGTGCAATTGCACTGTTTCTTGGTTTGCCTCTCTCTCTAGAAAATAGGGTAGTTCTATTTTTAACTTTTGGAGGAACCTCCATACTGTTCTCCAGATTGGCTGCACCAGTTTGCATTCCCACCAACAGTGCACAAGGGTTCCTTTTTCTCCACATCCTGGCCAACACCTGTTTATTGTGTTGTTGATTTTAGCCATTCTGACAGGTGTGAGGTGATATATGCATATTTGTTTTATGGAGATGGTCCCTTCCATTCATTGATTCTGAAAGCGATTTGATTGTGATTTGCTGGGCCAAAAGAAGAATGCTTAGATGTTTTTGAGCACCTAAAAGGATCTGATTATTATTTTGAATTAATTTACCTTAAAGTTCTTAGAAGCAAGACATGTTTAGGGAAATAGTGTGCGCGTTCGTGCACGTGTGTGTGTGTATGTATTTGTATACATATATACATATACACATAAAATAAAACATATTTTTAAATCCAGAAAAAAAGTCCCTTTAAATTTGTCATATACAATATGGAATAACATATATGGTATGATGTTCGTTGAATTCTTAGAGCCAAAGCTAAGAACTTAAAATATAATTTTACGAGATATACACAGATAGC
The DNA here is from genome assembly GCF_964656455.1 of Halichoerus grypus. Taxonomy (NCBI): domain Eukaryota; kingdom Metazoa; phylum Chordata; class Mammalia; order Carnivora; family Phocidae; genus Halichoerus; species Halichoerus grypus. Next base: position 8,371,291 of record NC_135723.1, read on the forward strand.
ATTCAAATAAGCAGTCTTGGTTTTGATCTTATATAAAATACAAAATAGTAAATATAACTTAGTAGTAGTTCCTATAAGGAAAAAATAATTGCAAAAGGTAAATGTAATCTGAGATAATATATAAACTGTGACGATTGTGTCTTAGAGTTAAAACTAGGAAGCTACAAAATACATGTGCACATAATTTCAAATAGGAAGCCCAAATAATTTTAATTTTAAAGTTTTTTTTTATTTAAGTAATCTTTACACCCCATGTGAGACTCGAACTCATGACCCTGAGATCAAGAGTCACATGCTCTTCTGACTGAAACAGCCAGGTGCCCCCAAATAATTTTAATTTTAGGACTGCTCATTAATAAAGGAGCAGTCTATCATTCAGAAAATGTTATAAACTTCATCGTTCCAGTGATGGAATAGATAAAGTCCTTTCCTGTACCTAGGGAAAGACAGACAGGAAACATCCAAAAACAAGGGAATATAAGATAGTGATAAATTCTAAGAAGAAAACCCAGTAGGATGACATAAAGGAGCATGACTGAAAGTGATCAGGGGAGGCTGCTCAGAGGAGGCAACATTTAAACTTGAAGAACAAGAAGCTTGTCAGGGGAGGATCTGGGAGAAACTTCCAGGAAGAGGAAACATCTCGCACAAAACTCCCAAAGAGAAGTCCATCTAGGCTGCCTCATGCACTAGAAAGAGGCCAGGGTACAGTGAGGGGAGAGTGGCAGGAGATGAGACCAGGCAAGGGAGAGCCTGAGAGATGAGGCAAGGACAGAGGAACAGAACAGTTTGTGAAAACTCCAAGGTGAGCTGTTATTCTGAGATCCAGACACAGGCTATCTCCAAACCTGGCTTCTTACTGTGTATAGTTTTGCTGTAAGCAAGATTCCTTTGGGAAACAAAATTGAATCTCTCAAATAGTCAAGTAATACTTTTGTATCGGAGCTCAAGGATATCTTAAGCATGAAGGAATTTAACATTTTAATGCTAATTTACAATTGATAATTTTGAGGAAGAAAAGAAAAAAAATGAGAGATAATCGGGACTGTTTTTAGTATAGTACTGAAGTAGTTATAATTAGAAATGTAATTTGAAATAAAAACGTGTATATGAATTAAAAGTGCAGATAGGTTGAAATAAAAGAGACTCCTAGACACTTGGTAAAACGTTGTCATTAAAAAGATAAAGGGAGGGGAAAATCTCTACATGTACAGAGAAAAAAAGTGATCAAAAAAAAAAAAAAAAAAATAGGATCATGGAGTCTTCCACAATATAAACCCAGGAAGACAATGGATTAAAGAGTACCATGGGAAAAATATTGTGACAAAATAATTTTATACTTAGTTAAGTTATATTTTCATTGTTAGGGAAATAAACAAAATCACTCTGAGGTAGGCAAGGCTCATAGAAAAATTGTATATATCTACTCTTCTTAAGGCTATGCTTACCTCCTATATGTTCCAACTAAGAATCAAATATAATTTTAAAAATAAATAGGCATAATATAAACTGTCTACCATATGAGCTCTGAAATTGTGTTAAATCTAAAGAGTCATTGAATATTTTATCGTATTTTACTGTATATATATGAAAAGAAACAAGTTTCACAAAATAGTATTTACCCTTATTGTGTGCATGCAGTGAAATGCACTCTAATATTTTCTATTTTGTTCTGTTTCTTTCTTTTTGTTAACACGTGTCACAGAACACTAAATTAATTTTATAACCAAAATCTGAAAAAAAAATCACAGGTGCATTTTATTCCAAAATTTAGTATAAATGACAAGCATAATTAAATGGCAGTATATAATATAAAATCATAATTTAATTGAGTTCTAAACTCTTATTATATTTTTAAAAACCAGGGAGTCAAAGATAACCCAAGGAAAAAAACAAATGCATGCTTTCTCCTGTATTAAAGTGACATGACTCATATTGGGGGTAAGGGAGTAATAGGGTTATTGTACATGTCTATGGTCTTTGTGTTCTATTTTAAGTTTGTATCATTTTCTTCTTCTGGCTTCTTATCATCTGAACCCCTTCCTGTGTTTGAGATATCTTTAACCCCTAGTTAAAACTGATGAGGTCCTCCAGAAGACATTTCCTTCTTTAAAGCTTTGAGAACTATATTGGAGAGATAGCATGCCAGCATATTTGAAGTCTACTACCATGGCCATCCCAAGATACCAGAGAAGTGGTAGAAGACATTACGGTAGTGGTATTTAATCACTAGAGGAAAGGCATGTAGGGTGACAGTAATAAGAAGCAACCCCAGGGAACGCCTGGGTGGCTCAGTAAGTTGTGTCCAATTCTTGATTTTGACTCAGGTCATGATCTCAGGGTCGTGAGATTGAGCCCTGACTTGGCTCTGCACTGGATGTGGAACCTGCTTAAGATTTTCTCTCCCTCTGCCCCTCCCTTGCTCTTTCTCAAAAAGAAAGAAGAAGGAAGGAAGGAAGGAAGGAAAAGAAAAGGAAGGAAGGAAGGAAAGAAGAAAAGAAAGAAAGAAAGAAGAAGAAAAAGAAAGAAAGAAAGAAAGAAAGAAAGAAAGAAAGAAAGAAAGAAAGAAAGAAAGAAAGAAAGGAAGAAAGAAAGAAAGAAAGAAAGAAAGAAAGAAAGAAAGAGAAAGAAAACCACCTCAGAAAGGTAATCAGATTGTCTGACCCAAGTTTTGAATAGTTGTTTGTGAAATCGGAGGTAACAGAAGAGCGACCTTCTTGAAGACATACTTGATTTGTGTGATCTACCTTTTCTTGGAAATAGAGTTTTGAACCACCACACTAAATTTGCACTCCTCATCCAAACCCATTGCCAGAGTCAGATTCATTAAATGGATCACTGGTCCCAATAATAATACTTCATGTGAATCCTGGCACTATTACTCTCAGCATCTTCCAAAGGAACTGAGATGTTTAGAGAGTAAATGTGTATCAAAGAAAGAGATATATTCAGAACTGGTGAGTTACTGGGCCATGACTCAGAATTAATACTATATCCTGGGGTCCCTGGCATATCCAGTGAAAGATGTAAAGGGCAGGCAATTCACAGAATATTTACCCTAATCTCTTGTTGGCCATGGAAACCACTATACCCACCTGTAGTTATTTTCCTAGCTCCTAAACACACAGTTGAAATGTCTAATTTGAGCAATAGAAGACAGACTCTACATTGTTTCTCTGTCCAGTTAGCTAATGACCATATTTCTGAAGGACCTGGAATTTCTCTTTACCAAAACAGTCAATAAGAAACTTCAATGGCAGAAATAAGTGACACTATTAAAATCATGGATAAAGCACTTACCTCTTTCTTTGGTAGTCCAAACCCAGCTGAGTCTTGAGTCCAGGTTAGCACAGGCATGATAGGTGCTGAGTGCAGTTGTAGCTGCTGGTTCAATTATGGGTACTTACTGGAGCAGTATAATTGATTTATTTGTGAAGTTCAAGAACCATGAATCAAAGAGAAGGAAAGAAGACAGAAGATGAATGCGTTGTCAAGCCAGCTACCATTGCAGGCAACTGGAGTTTAATCCCATGGGGAAACTAAGCATCTGGTATAAAACACATACCTCAGAGTTATCTCCATCCAAGGGAGAAGCTAGAGTATTTAAATACCAACTCATGCCAGTCATTGGCTGAAGATGGCTGGCCATGTGGGGAGGAAGGTAAGAGGGTTCATTTCCAGGCACTTCAAGCCTGCCTTGTACATGAGCAGAACAGACTTTTGCAGCTTCCAAGACAATCTTTAGGAAAAGAACTGCAGATGTCGGCAATGGGAAATTTGCTGGAACATATGGAAGGGCTGAGGCACATTGGATGTGGATCACAACACTTCCTGCTATAACATTAACAGAACAAAAAAGTATGCACAGATCTCAGTAGATGGAAGAATGGCATTTGATGAAATTCAACATCCATTCATGATTAAAAACTCTTGAAAACTTGAAAAGTCTTTCCTCACCCTGGTAATGTGTATTTTCAAAACTACTGTAGCAAATACCATACTCAATTATGACACATTGAATATTTTCCCTTTATACTCAGGAATGAGGAACAAGGCAATGAAGCCCATTATCCCACATTTATGTATTATATAAGTATGTTCTTAGAAGTGTTTTAATGATCCATAATTGGGAAGAACACCAGTAAAAATATGTAAATATATACTATGTTCATAAATAATATACTGGATAGCAAAGAAAATAATTCAGCTAGGGCTATTTATAACATTATGGATGAATTTTAAAGCTATAATTGATACTTGGTTGATTAAAAACAAGGGATATTTATGGTAGGATTCTGTTTATACAAAATTCAAGAATAAGTAAAATTGAATCAGTGTCTGAAGCATGCCAGAAAATTTCTTCTAAAATGGAGAAATACGTCACACCTTATCCTTCCTAATACTAAAAAAAGTCCCATGTTTCATGGGTCCATTGTGCAGCTCTAATTTATTGAGTCACCTGAAAGTTTGCCAGGTTTGAGCGCCCACAGAGGAAAAGAAGGTTTGTTACCTGGTCCAGGCCATGATGGAAATAGCTCTGCCCATTCTCCCTTACAGCTCTACAAGTCCAACTGGGTTCCAGGCATCCTGTTAATATATATGGGATCTGCTAAAAATCTTGCTAGGAGAATCACTATGAACGTCACTTGATTTTTGTAGGAAAGCCATGTCTATTGTGGCAGTTTATTCATCTACTTTTAAGAAACCATTTATCACTGTCCCCTGGTAGAGATTAAATAAAGATGGGATACCAGGCAATTGGGCCACCTCTCAGGACTCAGTGTTACCTATAAAGTTCAACATTCCACAACAGTCCACCATCATGTAGCAATAAGAAAATGTCTGAGAACACCCCAAAGGTACAATAATTACATAAAAATGTCACACTCTCAGTTTCCACATCCCTGCCATAAGCTCAATCCTCAATCAACCCACATTATAGTGTCATGAGGAATTAGTTCTCCATAAAGGGAAAAGTTTAAGTTCAACTTATGGATGGATGGTTTTGCAACCAGAAATTCCCTTTTTAAAAGATATCTAGAGGCCATACAAAACTTGACTTGAAATATTTTAACAGCAGATTCCTGACAATCAAAATTATATATATACATATTTGTACATATTTAATATGTATATTAGAAGGCATGTGATAAAGACAGCATTCCAAATCACTGGTAAAAGAATGATTCTATCAGCAATTGTGGAATAATTTATTAACTATTTGGGGAAAAAATTCAAGCAAAATAAAGTTAGGAAAGAGTAAGTTAAATGACAACATAAAACTTAAACTTTATTTAGGCAAAAATTCAAATCAAAAGAAGAACTAAGGGGAAAAGCACTTCAACATATATGATACACCTAAATCAATATCCTCCCATATTTTTAAAAGCTTAAATAAATCAGTAAGCAAAAGAAAACATCTCAGTTTTTAAAAATGGGGGACAAATAACATTTTTCAAGGAAAGAAATATAAATAGCCAATAGACATGAAAATATTCAATCTTACCAAAAATAAAAGAAAGCAATAACAACAAGATCAATGTTTTGTAAACATAAATCTGAATTTGAGAAAAGTGGATGTTCTTAAATGTTTTATTATAAAACAAGAAAAAACTGTATAAATTGTATTCTCAACCCAAGAAGGTGAAAATTATCATTCAAATGAACCACAGGAGGGCTCCTAGGTGGCTCAGTCAGTTAAGTGGTTAAGTGTCTGCCTTCAGCTCAGGTCATGATCACAGGGTCCTAGGATCGAGTCCTGCATTGGGCTCCTTACTCAGCAGGAAGCCTGCTTCTCCCTCTCCTGCTATCCCTCTCCCTGCTTGTGCTCTCTCTCTCTCAAATAAATAAATAAAATCTTTAAAAATCAATAAATAAACCACAGGATAAGCAGAAATAATAAAGATGAACATAAAAATAATGAATGATATAATAGAAAACCTTAAAGAGCAGATAGAAGGGAAAGTTGTTTGAACAAATGATAAAATAGGCAAAATTCTGGGTGATAGACTCAGAAAACAATGGAAGAAAATAAAATGTTAAGACAAAAGACAAGACACTAAAAGTTACAAAAGAATATAAAAGGGCACCTGGGTGACTCAGTCAGTTAAGCGTCTGCCTTCGGCTCAGGTCATGATCTCAGAGTTCTGGGATCGAACCCCGCGTTGAGGGGGGGAGGTCCCTGCTCAGCAGGGAGTCTGCTTCTCCTTCTGCCCCTCCCCCTGCTCATGCTCCTTCTCGCTCACACAAAAATTAGATAAAATCCTTAAAAAAAACACACACAAAAGAATATAAAATACTTGTTTGATAATCTATAGTAAGTTCAGTGGCATGAAAAGCTCAGAATGGCAAGTGACAATCTCAGCTTCCAATTCAATGGAGCCACAGGTATGCTGATGGAGGCATACCTCCCTTGAGAACCAAAATCTCCAAAAGAGCAAAATTTGAAAGGGACAGAAATCAAAACTTATGTGAGTGGGTAATTATGTGTAATAGTATGAGGAACCACTCCCACTTCCAGTCTTGTTTTCTGGACACTTGTATGCTGACTTTGGAAAAATCAGCACCGCATATCAGATGCTGATTCAAATCATGTATTATCTTCCTGCGTGTTGATACCAGCTGGGGAATAACTGAGTCTCAGTGGGCCATGTCTTTGTTTTATCAGGCCAGCTGCTTCTGGGTGATGGGGTATGTGGTAACACCAGCGGATTGTATGGACATGCACCCTTTAGCACACTTCTGCTGCGGAATGATTCCTTGATCAGAGGCAATGTTGGGATGATAGTGGTGGCAAAACTGTTACCTAAGGGAAGGAAATTCATATACAGAATTCTTGTATGTTCCTGACATAACAAATGGTCATCCCTTTCATGATGGAAAGAATCCAGTGTAATCAACCTACTACCTACCAGGTCTTCCTGGGAATGATGCCTTGTCAGGGGCTCAGCCCTGGTTTTTACTATAAGCAAGATGGATACTCAACAGTGTGGCAGCACCAAGCAGCCTTTGTATGAGGAAGCCGCAGTCATGGAGCCCAGGCAAATGTATTAAGTAAGATGACATAGGATAATACAAGATTGTAATATGGCTAAGAAAGTAATGATCACTTCTATAGATGATAAATGATACTCGATGAAGTTCAAAATCATGTTAAAAAACTCTTTGTAGGGGTGCCTGGGTGGCTCAGTTGGTTAAGCATCTGCCTTCACCCAGGTCATGATCCCAGGGTCCTGGGTTCGAGCCCCACATTGAGGTCTCTACTCATCGGGGAGTCTGCTTCTCCCTCTACCCATCCCTCTACCCCTCCCCCCTGCTCTTGCTTGCTCTCTCCCTTTCTTTCTCTTGCTTGTTCTCTCTCTCAAATAAATAAAATCTTTAAAAAAAACTCTTTGTAAACTTGAATTTGAATTTTGAAATTTGTTCAGTAAAATGAATAAAATCTATCTTAAACCAACAACAAACATACTATTAGAATTTAAACACTGTAAACACTTTCATCAAGCTAAGAAACATAACTGGGATCCCTGTTATTATTTTTTGATATTTGTTGTTTGATAACTGATTTGATAATCTAGCTGAGCCAGTGTAAAAGGTAAAAATAAGAAACAAAAACTTAAAAGAAAGTAATCATCATAATTTGAAGTTAAATAATTATCTACTGAAAAGCACAAGAAGGTAAACTGGCATATATTAAGGCTAGTAATTGACTATAATATGACAAAAGATAAATATTAATACATAAAAACAACATTTTCCTCATGCCAGTTAGAAAAGCATAATGAAAAAAGAAATGCATTCACATTGACAACACACACACCAGATTAAATAAGAATAGCAATATGAAGAAAGATGTCAGACCTAAAGGAAGAAAATAAACAAAAAATATTGAGGACACAAAAGAAAATTAATCACTGGAAACCGTACCATATTCCAGAAAAAGTATTTATAAAGATGACAATCCTTCCCAAAGCCACACATTTCCAAATATTCTAGCTAGGATTTTTTTTTTTTTTTTGAATTTTGCCAAATTACTTTAAACTTGATCTTGAAAAAGAAGTGAGGGAAAAGAGCCAAGGAAAAATTTTTTAAGAGTAATGAATGCAGAGTTACCCTCCCAGATAATGAAAGTACGATAATTAAAATAATGTAGTTTGGGGCTAAAATATTGACAGGAAGATAAATGGAATACAATGAATGCTCCAGAAATATTCAAGTGTATATAAAAAATAATACATGATAAAGGTGATATGAATAAGCAACTGGGAAAGTGGAATTATTCAATCAGTAATTATGATTTGATGAATGGGGGTTGCATAGTCACTGTTCACCATGAATTCATGAGAATTCTAGGTGGATTTGACAAATGGAAAAAAAAAGACAAATGAAAAAATTTGTGAAAAAACTTATAAGCATAAAGCATTAGAAATAAGTAACTATAAAGGAAATTAACAGATAAATATGGAGAAATATAAAATTTCTGTAAGAAAGATAATTTTTGAAAGATAACATCTTGGACAGGCAAAAAAGAAACAGACAATATCCTTAATATTTAAGAACATCACAAATATGAAAAGAAGACATTAACTGTCCAGTTAGATGGCCACAGACATAAACAATTATTAGACTTAGACAAAAGAATATATATAATAAATGATGTAGAGGAAACTGAAATTATAAGAGAATATTAGTTATAAAACTACTATGAAAATATATTTAAAAATATAAATATGGAAGGAATATAGACATTAGATACTCTTTCCATTAACTCAAAACCTGTAGATCTATGTATGTCCTGGGTGATCCTTGGCATTTAGTATTATGGAAAATATGTCTGAAGCCAGACTGAATTTTATTTCTGGGTTGGTCAGCTGCTTTTTCCTCAGACACTTTTAAGACTTTTTTTAAAGCCTTGCCACTAAATTTGTTGTGAAGATTATTCTTTTCTCACCCAAATTATCTGTTCAACCTTAGTTCAAATATCACTACTCTCTGTCATTTTTGTTGCTGGAATAAATAGAAATTTTGAAACCATTTGTTCAGAATAACTGTTTTTAGCTTAAAGTCTGAGCTCATGACAGATCCCAAAGTATGCAAGAACCTATACATATCCATACTGCCAAACTATTAAACACCTGTCTGACAATGAACACTTCATAGACAGTCCCCTTCCACCTGTTCTTACGCAGAGTTCCAAAGTGATTTGTCCAGGTCCTGTCACAGAGCAGGTGAACAATAAATATTTCCTTCTATTGTTACTTTTGATGACAAGGTCACTATAGAATAGCCCAGATCTCTAATTCTATGTCATCAATATTCTATTCAATGAAGAAAAGAGAGTTTTTTCAATAAACAGTACTGAACAACTGGGTATCCACCTGAAAAACAATGGATATAAGTGCTGATCTTAGATCTTCCCCCAAAATTAACTCAAAATGCATCTAAATATAAAACCTAAATGTAAAACACAAAAACTATAAAACTCCTAGAAGAAAAAATAAAAGAAAATCTAGATGACCATAGATTTGGCAATGAGTTTTAGATACAATACCAGCTGCATACTGAAAGAAAAGATTGATAAAGTTTACTAAAATTAAAAGATAGTTCTGTGAAAGATAGTTACAAAAGAATATAAATACAAGCCACAGAACAGAAGAAAATATTTGTAAAATGCATATCTGACAAAGAACTCGTATCCAAAAGATAAAAAGAATTATTGAAATTTAATAAGAAGAAAAAAATTTAAATATGCACAAAGGATCTGAGTGGACACCTCACCAAAGAAAAATATACTAATGGCAACTACATATATGAAAAGATGCTCAACATCATAAGTCTTAGGGGAATTCTGAATTGAGATAATGAAATACTGCTACACACCTACTAGAACAGCTAAAATTCAAAACACAGACACCGCTGATGTTAATAAGGATATTGAGCAACAGATACTCTCATTCATTACTGGTGGGAATTCAGAACTGTACAGCCATTTTGGAAGACAGTTTGATAGCTTCTTACATAGCTAAATATACTGCTACCATGTGATTTAGCAATTAAACTCCTAAGTATTTAGCCAAATGAGTTGAAAACTTCTGTCCACACAAAAAACCTGCACGTAAATGTACATAGCAGCTTTATCCATAATCACCAAAAACTGGAGGTGACCAAGATGTTCTTCAAAAAGTGCATGGGTAAATGACCGTGGTACATCTGTGCAATGGAATTTAATTCAGTGATGAAAAGAAATTAGTAATCAAACCATGAAAGGTATAGAGGAACTTTAAATGTATATATGTCTATATATTGCTAGGTGAAAGAAAAAGCTACATACTATATGTTTCCAACTATATGACATTCTGGAAAAGCAAAACAATGGAGAAAGTAAAAGATCAGTGGTTGAGGAAGGGCGGGGTGCAGGGGAATATCAGTGCAGGGAAACTATTGTGTGTAATACTGTAATGGTGGTTAAATGACATTGTGCATTTGTCAAAACCTACAAATCTGTACAGCAGGAAGAGTAGTTGCTAATGTAAGCTATGGACTTTAGTTAGTAATAATATATCAATATGAATTCACCAATTGTTACAAATATTACACTAATGAAAGATTTTAATTATAGGGTAAACTGAGTGGGGAGCAAGAGAAAATATATCTTAGCTCTCTGTACTGTCTGCTCAGTTTCCTGAAAACTTAAAATTTTTCTAAAAAATAAAATCTATTAATTTAAAAAAATAAGGATGACTAATGTGTTTTAAAATATGTCAACACAGTTTATTGTCTTTCAAAAAAAATCAAGTTACTCTAACTACAAACTGACTCAGCTTGATTAAGGTCAAAGATTTTGATAGGGTTGTAACAATTACTCTACTATTATTTGTATGTCTTTAAAATCACATGCCATTGTTACTAATTAAGTCATGAAGTCAGTATCTTCAATTAAAAATGCAGTCAAACAACAATTAAATCTTCACACACCAAGATGCAAAATATACGTTAAACCTTTAAACTACTAAAAAGTGGACAATGATGATCATTATGCAGAGAAAACTAGAATATAAATGATGAGACCTTAAAGCACAATATCATATGTATTTCTATATCATGCATAGTTAGGAATTCTTTTGCTGTAAGATTTCACTCGATCTGCATTTCAAATTCAAAGGTTTGAAAATGTGAGTCATAGATCTTTGATGATTTTTTTAAGATTTTATTTATTTATTTATTTGAGAGAGAGAGAGAGAGAGAGAGTGAGAGAGAGCATGAGCAGGGGGAGGGGCAGAAGGAGAAGCAGACTCCAAGGCTGAGTGGGGAGGCTGACACGGGGTTCCATCCTGGGACTTTGGGATCATGACCTGAGCTGAAGGCAGATGCTTAACTGACTGAGCCTCCCAGGTACCCCTTATCATAGATCTTTGGGTAGATGCTAGTGGTACATTTCATAAGCCCACATGAATTGTATCTCTGTATACCTAAAGTAGTGTAGACTCTTGCCTGGAATAGAAATGCAATGCTTGCAAGTAAAATAAGGTGAAAAGAAAGGAGGAGGAAAGAAAGCCAAAAAAGAAAAGGATGAAGATGCATTGATTAGGTTCTTTATGCAAATGCCTGAGTTCATTGTCTAAGCTTGATGGAGCTCTGAGTATTCTAACTTCTAATCAGCCTTTTCACAGCCCCAAACTTTGTAGAATCATAAAAATAGTCAAACTCCTCTGTGTTCGACTTCTATTTCAAATTTCTGAGAGTATACAGAAAGTATTAGATGCACCATTGGTTGCCTTGAAACCGAGCTCATTTCCACCTCTACCTTATGCAGATTTTTCTTAAAGCATCTATTTTGTGTAAGTACTGTTTTAATGACAGTTATGGATGAGGCTGATGTGTTTAAAAATTGGACAGCCACATGCAGAAGAATGAAACTGGACCATTTCCTCACACCACACACAAAAATAGACTCCAAATGGTTGAAAGATCTAAATGTGAGACAGGAGTCCATCAACATCCTAAAGGAGAACACAGGCAGCAACCTCTTCGACCTCAGCCGCAGCAACTTCTTCCTAGAAACATCACCAAAGGCAAGGGAAGCAAGGGCAAAAATGAACTATTGGGACTTCAACAAGATAAAAAGCTTTTGCACAGCAAAAGAAACAGTCCACAAAACCAAAAGACAACCGACAGAATGGGAGAAGATATTTGCAAATGACATATCAGATAAAGGGCTAGTATCCAAAATCTATAAAGAACTTCTTAAACTCAATACCCAAAGAACAAATGATCCAATCAAGAAATGGGCAGAAGACATGAACAGACATTTTTCCAAAGAAGACATCCAAATGGCCAACAAACACATGGAAAAGTGCTCAACATCGCTCGGCATCAGGGAAATCCAAATCAAAATCTCAATGAGATACCACCTCACACCAGTCAGAATGGCTAAAATTAACAAGTCAGGAAACAACAGATGTTGGCGGGATGCGGAGAAAGGGGAACCCTTCTACACTGTTGGTGGGAATGCAAGCTGGTGCAGCCACTCTGGAAAACAGTATGGAGTTTCTTCAAAATGTTGAACATAGAGCTACCATACGATCCAGCAATTGCACTACTGGGTATTTACCCCAAAGATACAAATGTAAGGATCCGAAGGGGTATGTGTACCCCGATGTTTATAGCAGCAATGTCCACAATAGCCAAACTGTGGAAAGAGCCAAGATGTCCATCGACAGATGAATGGATAAAGAAGTGGTATATATATACAATGGAATATTATGCAGCCATCAAAAGGAATGAGATCTTGCCATTTGCAACGATGTGGATGGAACTGGAGGGTATTATGCTGAGCAAAATAAGTCAATCAGAGAAAGACATGTATCATATGACCTCACTGATATGAGGAATTCTTAATCTCAGGAAACAAACTGAGGGTTGCTGGAGTGGTGGAGGATGGGAGGGATGGGGTGGCTGGGTGATAGACATTGGGGAGGGTATGTGTCGACCTCTGAGAGTCGGGGACCTGGGGTGGCAAAGGAACTGAGAAAAAGAGACGACAGTAGAGCGAGGCACAGGGGACCCCGAGCTAACAGCCCGAGGTGCCGAGGTTTATTTTCCATAGTCTAATATACCTTCTACAATGACATAGGTCTATAATGATTTACAGCAGGGGCTTAGTAAGGCACATTCTTCCACGTACACAGGGTTAGTTAAGTGAAGCAGTGGGAGTGGAGAAGGAGTAAAGAAATCTGTAACTGGCTGTGATCAATTAATTGTAAACACCATTGTACTCGGACCTTAACACAGGAGAAGATAACAAAGAAGGGAATGCACAGTGTGCTGTTTACAGCTGGCTTCCTATCTACAAAACATCTTCTGCTGTGTACTTTAGAACAGACCACACACATCCCAAGGGCATTTCACTCTGATCCTTTCAGGATATTTTTAACCCTGCAACCTCGAGTTTTCTCAGAGATCTCGGAGTCTGAGCGAACATGCACCAGTGGTCGTTGTGGCGTTCAGTTTCCCACAGCTCCTTTCTTTTTCCAAAACAGCCGCTGCCGTAAGCACTCTGTGATGGAGGTTTTGGGCATTCATTTGTTTTTTGAGGGTACAGAGGACCAAGGTGCTGGGAGATGAGTAGAGCCATTTGTAAAAACAGTAGGTCCATATTCTGTCCATTCGACTAGACACAACAAGGGAAGATGGGGTACATATGCCCAGTAGGCATGTTTTTCACCTACCGCAGAGGCGCATGTCACCACCACTAACAGCCAGGAACAAATGTTCAGGGCTTTTGGTAGATCTGGTCGTCTCCAGGACTCGCTCCGCCCTCTGAGTGAGGGTCTTCAGTTGCCCCCAAGTTAGGGGTGTTGTCGGGGGCAATTTTCATTTTCGCGGTCTCTTCAAGGAGAGTGTTGCCATCCCTCGGACAGGGGGCTGGGTAGTCCATCCCTGCAGCAGCTGAGAGACCTCTTCTGTTGTCTTCATCGCTGGTCCTGGGCCGGACTTTCCGAAGAGGTATCCAAACTGCTCGACTGGATCCATCTGGAATGACACCAGCATAACCAGGGCCTCGGGTAACTAATTTCCCAGGCAACCAATTATTTTCCTCATTTTTTATCCACACGGGTGCGTCCTGAGTTGAGATTGAGGCTGGCGAGAAATGTTTGTCAGCTCTAGTATATGGTTCTCCTTGGGGTAAATTTAAAAAATTTAAAATAAATAAGGTTTGTGCCGTGACGTCTCGGGGGGAGATTCCCCCTTTCTTTTTAGACATAGTTTTACAGAGTTGTTTTTTAATGGTGCCATGCGCCCTTTCCACTGCAGCTTGTCCCTGAGGATTATAAGGAATACCTGTGATACGCTGTATTTGCCATTCTGCAAGGAATTCTCGTACTTTTTTGCTAGTATATGCTGGGCCATTCTCTGTCTTGATACAAGTAGGTAACCCCATAATAGCAAAACATTCAAGCAAATGAGAAATGACATGCCCAGCCTTTTCCCCCGTCAAAGGAGTAGCATGAAGAAATTTTGAAAAGGTGTCTATTGTGACATGAATATATGAGAGGAGTCCAAAAGGGGGAAAATGAGTAACATCCATTTGCCAAATACAGTCAGGAGCTGTGCCTCTGGGATTGATGCCCGCCGGATGCTCAGTTAAATGTAGAGGTCGACAAATAGGACAGGAAGAGACTATTTGCCTGGCAGAACACAAGGGTATTTTATAGTGTGAATGAAGGCGGTTGGCGTTGGTATGAAGATGGGCATGTTCTGCTTGTTGAGTTTCAAAAATAGGAGTAGCCAATAAATCAGCAGACTGATTTCCCTGTGTAAGAGGTCCAGGGAGGTTAGAATGAGAGCAGATGAGTAATGAACAAAGGGTGAGTTCGAGATTGAATTTCTAATTGTAATTCCTGAAGCAAAGGGTTAATGATCGAATGAGTTGTGGAAATGAGAGCTGTTTCTAAAGGCGCAACAATGCCAACTATGTAAGCGGAACCAGATACGATATTTATAGGATAATGAACATTCTGCAATAAGAACAATAAAGCTGCAAGTTTGACCTGTTGAACAGAAGTGTAAGGGGTTTTTATGGACCGCTGAATAGCAGGGCCCCAGCCTCGGGCGCACCCGGAGGAAGAGCCACCAATAAAGTATGTAGGAACTGAGGGGATTGGGGCGTTACGATCTCTGGGATTTATAACCCGGGCAGTGCGCTTCAGGAAGTCCCATAGTTTACCTGACGGAGAGTGGCAACCTATGCGCCCAGTATAACCAGCAAGAGATATTTGCAGATCAGTAGAGAAGGGAAGGACTTCCTTAAAAGATGTGGAAGAGATAGGTAAAACAATGAGCGCTGGGTCAAAACCAAGAATTTGAATAGAACGCTTTCGTCCTTGGAGAATGAGTGAAGCGACAAGAGATAGATATGGAGTAACAGTTCCAGAAGTTTTTGTATGTAAAGTCACCCATTCGAGAGGTTTGTCTTCTTGCGCTAAGACACCAGTTGGAGAATGAGGGGTAGGGAAAATAAGAAGCAGCAGGGGGAGAGAATCATCATACCTATAAGCAAAGGCAGTTTTTAATCGCTCCTCAACAAGCTGCAATTCGGCCTCTGCCTCTGAGGATGGAGTGCGAGGACTATCTAAAGCAGAATCACCTTGTAAAGTGTTAAATAAATTTTGTAATTTATAAGTTGGAGTCCCTAGGAGAGGGCGAATCCAGTTAATGTCTCCTAGGAGTTTCTGAAAATCATTAAGTGTAAGGAGGGTATCCCTACGAATTTGCATTGTTTGAGGTTTCACTGTGGTTCTACCAACCACAGTGCCTAGATAAGAAGCCGGAGTAGTTGTTTGGATTTTCTCCGGGGCTATTATGAGACCGGCGGAAGTCAAATGTTGGGAAGTGGCCTGATACACATTTTGTAATTCGGTTTCAGTTTGTGACGCTAGTAAAATATCACCCATATAATGAATGATACACGATCGAGGATAATGATCTCTTACAGGTCTGAGGACCTGACCAACATAATACTGACACATGGTAGGAGAATTAGTCATGCTTGTGGCAAAACTGTCCAGTGATATCGTCTCATCGGTTCCTTGTTCTTAGTGCTTGGAACAGAAAAGGCAAATTTCTCCCTATCCTCAGGGTAAATGGCTATGGTATAGATAAGATCTATTATTATCAATGGCCATTGTTTCGGAATGGTTGTAGGAGTGGGTAACCCAGACTGCAAGGCACCCAGAGGCTCCATGACGGCATTAACATTCCGAAGGTCTATTAAGAGCCTCCACTTACCTGATTTCTTTCTGATAACAAAAACAGGAGAGTTCCAAGGAGATTGCGAAGCCTCCATATGCCCTGTCTGCAATTGCTCTTGAATAATTTGCTCTAAGGCCTGCAATTTTTCTACTGGGGCCATTGAGGAGTCCCAACCGGGGAAGAAGTTTTCCATGTTATTTTAATAGGGGCAGGCCTCTTTTCCTCAATGGCCCCTAGAAAAAAGGGTAACCCAGTCCAGCCCTATGAGTTTGCCCTTGGGCAATGATAGGCTCCTTTTTCCTTGATGTTGTCTGCCTAAGCCCTGTCCTGGATCATAGCCCATCTTTGTCATGATTTGATTAACTGGTTGATTTGGGGGATGATTAGCTCGGCTCCCCACTGTTGCAAGAGGTCTCTTCCCCAAAGATTAATGGGGGTATTTAAGATGAAAGGCTGGATAACTCCTTCTAATCCGTCTGGTCCCTCACATTTAAGTGGCACACTACTTTGTCGAATTTCTTCTGCTGTCACAAAACCTATTCCTTCTACCGAACTAGAGGTTGCTTGCGTGGGCCACGTATTAGGCCAATGCTGGGAGGCTATTACTGAAATATCGGTCCCAGAGTCTACTAGACCTGAGAAAGTCCTTCCTCTAATTTTAAGAGTCATAGAAGGATGATCAGTCTGAGTCAATAATGAAGCCCATTTAACCATGAGAGGATCAGTACTACCGAATCTTCCTCGTCTGATCTGTTGGGACTGACCAATTTGTACATAGGGCATTAATAATAACTGAGCAATTCTATCTCCTCCCTTAAAGGCCCAAGGAACCCGAATCTGCGTGACCACCATTATTTCTCCCTCATAGTCAGAATCTATTACTCCAGTCATCACCTGGATTCCCTTAAGATTTAGGCTAGATCTTCCTAGCACAAGACCCACGGTTCCTCTTGGTAAAGGTCCATAATAACCCGTGGGTATTTTTTGAGGCCCGAGACCAGGGTGAAGACTTATTGTAAAAGGAGTGGTTAAATCTACTGCGGCACTTCCCTGGGCGGCAGGACTTAGCAACAACACGGAGGGTTTATGTGCGCAGCAGGAAGTTGCTGCTGGAGAGATGACGACATATTGAATCCCCTGTTGTTGTTCGGGGCCCGGGGGTGGCCCCGCATCCCGCTTCCCGACCTTAATGGGAGTGGGTTATCTTGCCTGTCAAATTTGGATTTGCATTCCTTGGCCCAATGTATGCCTTTGCCGCAACGAGGGCAGAGGCTAGGGGCGGTATTAGGGACTTGGCTCTAGGTTGGGGGGCTTTACGGCATTCCTTCTTGACATGTCCTACTTTCCCACAATTATAACATTTTATATCCTGTTATTTTTGTAGGGCCATGAGCTGAAGGGAGGCTATCCGGGCTTGATGTGTAAAAGTGCCAATATTTCTACGTAGACGAAGATAATAGAGAATGCCTCCTGGTTCTCTATGGGGCCGGATGGCCCCTTGGCAGTCCTCATTAGCATTTTCAAAAGCAAGCTGTCTTAGCAAGTGCCCTTTAGCAGGTTTATTATCAACTTGGTGGTCAATAGCCATTTCGAGCCGAGAAGTAAAATCAGTATATGCTTCTGTAGGGCCTTGCACAATTTTTATATAACTTTGCCCCACTTCCCCTGAGGGGGTTAACTTTCCCCAAGCTGCGAGGGCGATTTCAGATACCTGCTCTGTGGCTGCAGGTGGAGTGTTAACCAGCTGCTCTCGAGCATCTGAAAAGGGGCCAGAGCCAGTGAGCATTTCAAAAGAAATATGATGCATGGCTGGGTGAGCCCAATTCGCCCGGGCTTTCATATAGGCAGCATCCAATAACCACATTTTCCATTGTAATAAATCCTGTGGCTTAAGGCAAGCCCGTGCAACCATATGCCAATCATGAGGGATCCACTCCCCAGAATTTGCCCAAGCTTTCAAAATCTCTATAGTGTAAGGGGCTGTGGGTCCATACGAGTGGCAAGCCTTCTTTAGTTCCCTTAAAGCATTTAAATCTAATCCCTCATAGACGGGACCAGCAGCTTATGTCTGGTCTATGGGAAAAGCCATAAATAGATCATTAGCCCCTTGCTGTCAGAGTTCCTTCTCGAGAGGTGAGAGAGCTAGGGAGGATCGTTTAAGAGGAAATAAATCTACTGTGGAGGGAGGTTGATCATCTTCAGTGGGGTCCTCCGTTAAAAGTGGAGGGGCCATGGGTGACGGCCGGGACTGTGAAGCTGCGAAAATTTTTTTACTTTCAGTCTTAGCCTTTTCTAAAGTCTCATCGTCTAATTCGTATGTATGTAAAGAGTTGGTAGTTTCTTTAGCAACCTCAGCCGGGGATAACTTATCCCCAGTTTCCATAGTATTGATCACCACTCATACTAAAGACGAAATGGGCCAGAAATCAAGGGGAATCGTTTCACCCTGTCTCATGGCCTTCAAGACATTATTTTTCACTCAGACCCAAGTCTCCTCATCTAAGGAGCCTTCTTCCGGAAACCGAGGATTATATTCAACTACTGTTTCCAAACATTTTTCTATGCGCTGCTTAGTAACTTTAGCTCCATATTCTTTAAGAAAATGATGTATTAATGCAACAAAACCTGATGCTTTCGAATTTGATTGCCCCATAACCCTGTAATAAACTTTCCTACTTACCACCTTCTGTAGGGTTCCTAGCGCTGGCCAATCACTCCTCAACGGGGGCTTCAGGTCCCTGTTCGGGCACCACTTGTCGACCTCAGAGAGTCGGGGACCTGGGGCGGCGAAGGAACTGAGAAAAAGAGACGACAGTAGAGCGAGGCACAGGGGACCCCGAGCAATCAGCCTGAGGTCCCGAGGTTTATTTTCCATACTCTTAGATACCTTCTACAATGACATAGGTCTATAATGACTTACAGCAGGGGCTTAGTAAGGCACATTCTTCCACATACATAGGGTTAGTTAAGTGAAGCAGTGGGAGTGGAGAAGGAGTAAAGAAATCTGTAACTGGCTGTGATCAATTAATTGTAAACACCATTGTACTTGGACCTTAACACAGGAGAAGATAACAAAGAAGGGAATGCACAGTGTGCTGTTTACAGCTGGCTTCCTATCTACAAAACATCTTCTGCTGTGTACTTTAGAACAGACCACACACATCCCAAAGGCATTTCACTCTGATCCTTTCGGGTTATTTTTAACCCTGCAAGCTCGAGTTTTCTCAGAGATCTCAGAGTCTGAGCGAACATGCACCAGTGGTCATTGTGGCGTTCTGTTTCCCACAGGTATGTGCTATGGTGAGTGCTGTGAAGTGTGCAAGACTGTTGAATCACAGATCTGTACCTCTGAAACAAATAATACATTATATGTTAAAAAGAAAAAAAGAAGAAGATAGCAGGAGGGGGAAAATGAAGGGGGGGAAATCGGAGGGGGAGACGAACCATGAGAGATGATGGACTCTGAGAAACAAACTGAGGGTTCTAGAGGGGAGGGGGGTGGGGGAATGGGTTAGCCTGGTGATGGGTATTAAAGAGGGCACGTTCCGCATGGAGCACTGGGTGTTATATGCAAACAATGAATCATGGAACACTACATCAAAAACTAATGATGTAATGTATGGTGACTAACATAACATAATAAAAAAAATAGTTTGTATACTAAGACAGGAATACCTTATTTTTTTTTTCATGACGACCTCGTTTCATTTTTAAATTCAGCAACACTGTATTTTCTTATATTCCTCAGCACAAACATATACCTATTTCTAGCATGATTGGAATGGTCAGCATTGGCACATCATTTAATTGTTTGTTGTGATGCATCCTTGCATTTTATTATCTGTGATTCGAGAGTAGTGAATGAAAGTGATTTACATAAGCTTCTAAAATTACAACAGTAAAGACATTAAATGTGCTCTCAGCTGAGAGTGACACACATATTTCTGTTATATATTAATTTGACCATCCTTCCTTTCCTTACTCTTTCAGGGAGTAAGGGATGGAAAAAGGGAACTCATAAATTTGAAAAGAATGTGTCTGAGCACTGGGAAATAAGTTTGCAAGATGCTCTTGGCATTAGACAACAATGAAGATAGCCCTGGGAGACTTATCTTAAAGGATTATAGGAAGAAATTCAATCAAAAATCTCTACAAACTAAATACTAATTACATTGATAGTATGAGAAGTAGGAGAGATAGCATTACTGATGCCAGAACTAAATTATCAGCAAAATTAGGCTCTGAAATACACACTGATGCACTACTATTCATTCCAGGTCCAGTGCTGTTTTCTCCATAATATACACTAGAGGATGTAAAGATTGAATAGCTTCATGACCTATTGCCATAAGGCATTAGCATGTCTATACATGTGGACATTATAAAATGTATAGACAACATCTAATAAATTAAGAAATGTGTACACAATTATAATTATATACAAACCATATATTATAAAGAATTTGGAATTTCAAAAAGTCACTTAATTTCTTTAATCCAGTTGGAAACCAGTAAATGCATCCAAGGAATGGACAGAATGATTTTCATTAAAACCTGTCAATGTCTCTCATTTGCCAGCTCAGCAGAAATTACATAAACTGGCAGTCAGAGGTCTCTGAGGTCTGGTTCAGCCTCCTGTCTCACTCTCAACCCACAGTGATTCTTCCGAGATACCCTCTGGTCCAGCCAAAGCCTTATTCATCACACCCTCATACACTCCACTCCACAAACACATCTCTCAAGCCTGGGGCTACACATCTCAGGCTATTTCTAAAGAATGTCTTCTCTCTAAATGACACCTGCCCATCCTGTTATTTTGAAGAAGCAGCAGGTGCTATGAGAATTATACTGTAATGTCCAGGACAACAATGTCTGCACATTCCTCACTATTAAAATAAATACAAATAGGGCGCCTGGGTGGCTCAGTCGTTAAGCGTCTGCCTTCGGCTCAGGTCATGATCCCGGGGTCCCAGGATCGAGTCCCGCATCGGGCTCCCTGCTCGGCGGGAAGCCTGCTTCTCCCTCTCCCACTCCCCCTGCTTGTGTTCCTGCTCTCGCTATCTCTCTCTCTGTCAAATAAATAAAATCTTTAAAAAAAATAAAATAAAATAAATACAAATAATAATACTGAAAGTTGACTTTCCACTCAGTCTTCAGCCTCTTTCTCCCCTACTTGTCACTTTTCCCTGTTTGTTGGTCTGCTCCAACCCTTGCCTGTCTTCCCCACTCACTGCTAATCATACTCATTATCTTACACTTCAAATTATTCCTCTGGGTTTGTATGTAAGGTGTTATTGTTACTGGGTGTGTTTCATTTTAGGTGTCTCATTTCAAGACACAGACTTCAGGGAATTTAAATGACAAGACCAAGACAGTACAGAAGATGGGAAAAGACAGGACTCTAAGACACTGTGTTTCTTAAGCTGGTGTCTTTTCTCCCATACCTGCTCCTTTCTATAAAAATGATGCCTTTCACCAGAGAAGTAACATGCTGGTGATGAGCTACTTAACCTCCCTGATCCCCAATTTCCTCATCTGTCAGTGGGAATTATGTGTCCTGCCCTGCATATCCTACATGGTCGCTGCAAGGAGCAAATAAGATAATGCATGGGAAGGAGTTTCTGAAGTGCTAATAAAATATTAAAAGTGTCACTTTATTATCTTGACATGGAAGACAGCTGAAGAGCACTGGGATTAAAACTACCAGATTTAATCTCTTACTACACAGGTCCTTACTAGAGACTGAATCAAGGTTTGCATTAAACTGATGTCTGATTTGTGATTTCCCAACTCCCAATTAAAATAAAATGGCCTTTAAGGTATCAAAAGAAGTATCAAACTTGAAAAGATCAAGAGTCTTTAAAAATTCTTAGAAACATTTCTCCTAAGACTATAATAGCTTACAGTTTGAGTCAGAAAACCAGTTGTGCCTAGATTAAACTGAAGTCTTATTAGAAAGTTCCAAAAAAGCATCTATGAACATTGACGAAAACAAATTCTATTTCTAAAGACTAAGATTGACAGTTAGTGCATTGCCAGGATTTGCAAGCATTTCATATTAATATAACAACAACGAATCTGGATCTAGAACTGCTCTCAGAGGTCTGCCATACTCACAGAGGACTTGACCGGGAGAAGACAGGCAGGGTCCTGATGTCCCAGCAACCTGGGAACTGGGTTTTCATCTCTGCCACCTTCTCTTCAGTGTCAATCAATAAGCCTGGTGTCAGTGAAGGATGATCTCATTTCAACCCAGCAGAACCCACTAGATCAATCCCTGGACATTTAGGTAGGGGCTTTGCCTGTCCAGCATCTGCAGAATGGAGATGAGAATTCATAAAGGACCAGGGTGGGAGTCAGAAGGGCTGAGACTAATCCAAGTACCCTGAGAGCAAAAGAAGCCCTTGACAGAGCTTTATTAGTTCAAATTTTATAAAAAGAAACCTCAAGTATAAATAAATAACAAAAACAAATGAACCAACAATAGTGACATTTATTAAAGAGGGTTCATGTTGGTTACAAAAATCAATTAGACACATATGTTACCAGTCTTTTAAAAATAAAAGTTGTAACATATCAAGTCCAACTATTGGTAACCAATTCTAAAAGTATGCTCTCAAAAAATGACTTCAAACATGGGAAAAATAATCTATGTATCAGTTCAATTGTTTTATAATTGAACTATTATTTCATTATTTTTTATTTTTTATAAAGATTTTATTTATTTATTTGTCAGAGAGAGAGAGCACGAGCAGGGGCGGGGGCAAGGGAGAGGGGCAGAGGGGGAGGGAGAAGCAGGCTCCCCACTGAGCAGGGAGCCCAATGTGGGACTTGATCCCAGAACTCTGGGATCATGACCTGAGCCGAAGGCAGACGCTCAACTGACTAAGCCGCCCAGGCATCCCTATAATTGAACTAGTATTTTAATGTGTAAAAGACATTTAAGAGTTTGTAACATCATAGAAAATTATTGAAAAACATAAAAACCTGAAATTTTATGAAAAATATGACCATGTTGATGGCTAATATTATCAGGTATTCACAATGTGGCAAACACATTTCTAAGATATTTACATATTATTAACTTCTTTCATTCTCATAAACATATGGTGCAGGCACTTTTTCCTTCCCCTTTCTTGGATGAGGAAACTTAGTTTCAAAGAGGTTAAATAACTTATAAATTAATGTCACAGGAGATGATATGGCAGAATCAGGATTTAAAGCAAGTTATTCTGGTTTCAAATTCTTATAATGACTATGCTATATTAACATCAATAACATATATATGAATGTACATATATTGCATAATTAATGCTGACATGATATAAAGCAAAATATTGTTGGTCATTGTTTTGAACTATAATAATCAAGGATATTTATAGACCTTCTTTTCAACTTAGTAATTTTTACTTATAAAAAGAAACAACCTACTACTTCTAAAATGTGAAAGTGAAATCATTTTGTTAAAAAAAAAAAAAAAACTGTTACCATACTCCTACACCAATGTAGGTGGAAGAATTAACATACAATATAAAAGATGCCATCTGTACAATTGTGTAGTCAAATCAAAATGGATTTTATGTATGTTAAAGGACTGTGTTGGTTCAGCACTGAGCTGTCACCAAGTTGTCTCAACTTAGGGGACCCACCTTCCTATTCTTTTTATTTAGGGCTTCTTTATTCCTTTACTTGTATTTTAAAAATGATCTAAAATAAATACGTATTTATATATTTCTTAAATATCAAGGAAATAACAGTAAGCAATGCTTTTAAACCAGATAGGGTGAAAAGGTAATAATATTCAGAAAAAATGAGACCAGTAAAACCTACAAGTGAACTATGCAAAATTTACTCATGGGTATACAATTAATGTGAGTTTGAACTTCTCATCCCTTAGGTATTTTTTTAAAGTTTTTATTTAAATTCCAGTTAACATACAGTGTAATATTAGTTTCAGGTGTACAATTTAGTGATTCAATACTTACATACAACACCTGGTGCTCATCACAACAAATGCACTTCTTAATTCCTATCACTTATTTAACCCATCCCCCACAACCATCTCCCCTCTGGTAATCCTCAGTTTGTTCTCTATAGTTAAGAATCTGTTTCTTGGTTTGTCTCTCTTTCCCCCTGCTCCATTTGTTTGTTTTGTTTCTTAAATTCCACCTAAGAGTGAAATCATATGGTATTTGTCTTTCTCTGACTGACTTACTTTGCTTAGCATAATATTCTCTAGCCCTGTCCCCATCATTGCAAATGGGAAGATTTCATTCTTTAATGGCTGAGTAATATTTCATTGTATATGTATATACCACATCTTCTTTATCCATTCGTCAGTCGATGGACACAGGCTGTTTCCATAATTTGGCTGTTGTAGATAATGCTGCTATAAACATCAGGCTGAATGTATCCCTTTGAATTAATATTTTTGTATCCTTTGGTTAAATACCTGGTAGTGCAATTGCTGAATCATAGGGTAGTTCTATTTTTAACACTTCGAGGAACCTCCATACTGTTTTCCAGAGTGACTGCACCAGCTTGCATTCCCACCAGTGGTGTAGGAGGGTTCCCCTTTCTCTGCACCCCCGCCAATACCTGTTATTTCCTGTGTTGTTAATTTCAGCCATTCTGATTGGTGTGAGGTGATATCTCATTGTGGTTTTGATTTGCATTTCCCTGATGATGAGTGATGTTGAGCATCTTTTCATGTGTCTGTTGGCCATCTGGATGTCTTCTTTGGAAAAATGTGTATTCGAGTCTTCTGCCTATTTTGTAATTGGATTATTTATTTTGGGGGTGTTGAGTTTGCTAAGTTCTTTATAGATTTTGGATACTGACCCTTGATCAGATATGTCATTTGTAAATATCTTCTCCCATTCCATAGGTTGCCTTTTAGTTTTGTTGATTGTTTCATTTATTTTTTGCTTTTGTTTCCCTTGCCTCAGAAGACATATCTAGTAAGAAGTTGCTGTGGCCAAGGTCAAAGAGGTTACTGCCTGTGTTCTCCTCTAGGATTTTGATGGTTTCCTGTCTCACATTTAGGTTTTTCATCCATTTTGAATTTATTTTTATATATGGTGTAAGAAAGTGGTCCAGTTTAATTCTTCTGCGTGTTGCTATCCAGTTTTCCCAAAACCATTTGTTGAAGAGACTGTCTCTTTTGCATCAGATATTCTTTCCTGCTTTGTCGAAGATTAATTGACCACATAGTTGTAGGTTTATTTCTGGGTTTTCTCTCTTAGGTAATTTTAACAAAGAATAAATTTTATGAGCATAGGCTCAGGCATCCACACTTTGGTGTCAGTCCAAAGTCACTTGGCTTAGTGATGTTTCTTAAACCCAGTGTCTCAATTTCCTCACACACAAACTAGGGATAATGATAGCACTTACTTCATAGAGTTGTTGAGACTTAATAAATGTGATGTTCATGTAAAGTTCTTAATTAGAACAACACTTGTGTTCAGTAAATGTTCAAGATCTGTTAGCTATTGTTCCTATTTAGAAAATAAAGTAACAGACAATTAAAACAGGCAGCATCATATTTTCTCAACAATATTCTCTTACAAAACACTAACTCTTGTGGAGAGGATAAGGCTGTCATAGATGAAAAGTAAAAGACTAGAGCCTTGCTACTCAAACTGTTTTCCTTTAGATAAGCAGCATCTTCATCATTTAAGAATCTCTTAGAAATGCAGAATCTCAGTATGTTCTCTTCCTTCCCATTTGAATCAAAATCTGCATTTTAACAAGACCTCTCAGGAGATTTGAACGAATATGAGTAGCACTGTGTGCAGAAGAGATGGCTTGCTAATTATGTACCTTGTCCTAATACCTGAGGTCAGAGACTCAGATCACATGCCTCTCTTCCTTCCGTGTATTCTTCCCTAGACCTCTGACTTCAGGAATCCCAGCTTCATTTGGTGAAACATGCCTGCGTAAGACAATCACCTCTCATAACTTCTTTCATAGTTAAATTTCAATTCAAATGCTGAAGAAAATATCTGCCAGACAGACATATAGACCAATGTAACAGAATAGAGAGCCCAGAAATAAACCCACACACATATGGTCAACTGATCTTGGACAAAAATGCCAAGAACACACCATGGGGGAAAATAGTGTTTTCAACAAATGGTGTTGGCAAACTGAATATCCACATGCAAAAGAAATGAAATTGGACTCCCACGTTAATCTATACACACTGTTCACTTAAAATGGATGCAAGACCTAAAACTGTAAAACTCCTACAAGGAAACATATGGAAAAATCTTTTTGACATTGGTCTCGGCAATGATTTCTTGGATATGACATCAAAAGCACATGCAATGAAAGCAAAGATAGGCAAGTGATACATCAAACTAAAAGCTTCTGCACAGAAAGAAAAACAAAAACCAAACCACAACAACAACAAAAAAACAATCAGGGGCGCCTGGGTGGCTCAGTTGGTTAAGCAACTGCCTTTGGCTCAGGTCATGATCCTGGAGTCCCGGGATCGAGTCCCACATCGGGCTCCCTGCTCGGCAGGGAGTCTGCTTCTCCCTCTGACCCTCCTCCCTCTCATGCTCTCTGTCTCTCATTCTCTCTCTCGCAAATAAATAAAATCTTAAAAAAAAAAAAAAAAAACAATCAACAGAATGAAAAGACAACCTACAAAATGGGAGAAAATATCTGCAAACCATTATCTGATAAGAGGTTAATATCCAAAATATATATGAAACTCATACATTTCAGTAGTAAATAAATAACCCAATTAAACAATGGGCAAAGGACTTGAATGAACATTTCTCAAAGGAAGACATACAAATGGCCAGTAGGTATATGAAGGGATGCTCAACATAACTAACTAATCATCAGGAAAATATAAATCAAAACTGCAGGGAAATATTATCTCACAGCTATTAGGATGGCTATTAGATGATAGATAGATAGATACATACATACATACAAGGTTGTGGAGAAATGGGAACTCACTATTAGTGGAAATGTGAAATGGTGTAGCAGGTATGGGAAACAGTATGTAGATTCCTCAAAAAGTTAAAAATAGAACTACCACAAAATTCAGCAATCCCACTTCTTGGTATATATCCAAAAAAAAAAAAAAAAATGAAATCAGGATCTTAAGGAGATATCTGTCCTCCCATGTTCATTGCAGCATCATTCACAATAGCTTAAATTTCCATCAACAGATGACTGGATAAAGAAAATCTCTCTCACACACATACACACACACATATGATGGAATATTATTTAGCATTAAAATGGAAGGAATTCCTGCCATTGGCAACAACATGGATGAACCTGGAGGACATTATGCTAAGTGAAATAAGCCAGGTGCAGAAGGACAAATACCACATGATTCCACTAATGTGAGGAATCTAAAATCATCAAATTCATAGAAGCAGAGGAGACAGTGGTGGTTGCCAGAGGTTGGGAAGTGGGGGAAATTGGGAGTTGTTGTTTAATGGGTATAAAGTTACAGTTATCCAAGACGAATAAGTTCTGGAGATCGCCTGTACAACACAATGTTATAGTTAACATAGTATTGTTAACTTCAAAGTTTGTTAACAAAGTAGATCTCACGTTAAGCATTCTTAGCACACACATCAAACAAACAAACAAACGAACAAAAAACACAAAAAAACAAAAACACAAAGGGACACAAGAAAACTGTAGAAATGTTGGATATGTTTATTACCTTGATTGTAATGATGGTATCATGGGTGTTTGCCTATGTCCAAACAACAAATTATACATATTACATATGTGTTGTTCTTTGTATATCAATTATACCTCACTAAAGCTGTTTCTAAAAAAAGGAAATATCCAAAACAAGATGATGTATGAAACTTTGATTCTCTTTTATTTCTGTTGCAAATTGCTTCTATCAGAACCTGACTGAAATAACCCCTGCTCTTTCTGAAAATGATCACTGGCCACCATAAGGGCACAGTATGCCTTACTAAATTATGCTGTCAACTGGAAATTAGCAATTGACCTGTGGATCCCCTTTTAATAAGAACATTCCTGCTGGTATTGATTTATAGGGAGCATTATTTCCTCTTGCAATATGAGTAGTAATAATTTTTCCTTGGAGGCACCTTATGTTTTTAAGACTTCCTATAACAAATGAGATTTTAACAAGGCAGGAGTGATTTTATGTGATCGGAGGCTATTTGTTATGCACTGGTGATTTGTTTAATTGAACACAATCTAGAAGACTTCAGTATTACAAATACACATCAGCAACAACTGTTGAACACATATCTGAAAACAGAAATGGAACCTGAGACAATGGAAACATTGGGGCACTTTTAAACTCATGAGCAAAAAAGGCACCCAATTTTAATCTGGAGCCATCTAGAACTCCCCAAAACATCTTCAATTTCCAAAATAATATTAAAATCTTGCCCTTTTCTAGCAAATATTTAATTTGCCTAAGGGTTGATTATTCTGTGTGGGCATGAGCTGGTGTTGAACTCCTTGACTGATGTCCTGTGTCCTAACACAACTGTGATTTTCTGCTCTTATTAAATGAGCCAGCCTCTTTGGTGTCATTCTGTTTTCCTTGATTAGTTTGCTCACTGGTAAGAGACAATCTCATTGAAATGGATGAAAGCATATTTCTATTTAGGCAGAAGCCTTGTTAACCTCGAGCTTTCAAAAGAGAATATCAACTCTATCCACAAGTTCTTGTCTGTGAAGTCATGAAGATTGGTCCTCATTAGGAAACATAGATTAGGTATACCCATGCTTCCTGTTGGGGGCACACAACCTTGAGGTTGTCACCGCCCAGTAGTTATCAGAAACCTCACTAAGATAATCTACCCTTCAGAGGAAGGATTGCCATCTTCCTCTGAAGATATTTGCTCTTCATCTCTAAGTAAAAGGAAATCTGAGAGCTGGATTCCTGGACCACACTGGCCATGAGAATTCTTGCTGTTATTCTAGTTCACTTTAGCACAATGGCATACATATCTAATGAGCATCGGTATAAAAATAAAGAAGCTATAAACACATTAATAGAGCTTACGTGAATGATGGCTGTCAAGGGGCGCCTGGGTGGCTCAGTCAGTTAAGCGGCTGCCTTCGGCTCAGGTCATGATCCCAGGGTCCTGGGATCGAGCCCCACGTCGGGCTCCTTCCTCAGCAGGGAGCCTGCCTCTTCCTCTCCCTCTGCCTGCCACTCCCCCTGCTTGTGCTCTCCCTCTCTCTATCTCTATCAAATAAATAAATAAAATCCTTAAAAAAAAAAAAAATGACGGCTGTCAAAATCATTTTATATACAAAGGAAGTCCTGGTTGGTGCTTATAGCAGACTAGCTGTACATCTTCTGAAAATTTAGTTTATCTTCAGGAAACTGCATCATATAATTAACACATTTTTCCTTTTGTTTTGTCTGTTGAAAGCATGACATGTTGAAAACATGCTATGGTTGATCCAGGTCATTCAATTTGCCTCACTCTTGGCACCACTTTATGTTCCCATTTTAGTTTATTTTCTGTTTGTCAACTCCACTTTTAATATTTATCATTTTCTAGGATTTTTGTTTTCTTTGAAGGTGCCATAAATCTTTTATGGAAAAAGATGCAGCATGTGTCTGAATAATAGGGACAAATGACCACCCTCAGAAAGACCACTCTGGCCACCTGAAGCTATTTACACTTTACGACACCTTCTTCTCAACAATAAAATTAGCAACCACTATCTACCGTGTACTGTGTGCTTTAAACTATTATTAAAACAAGAAAAAAGACATTGGGTTGACCAAACAAGAGGAAACTTTGCTGGCCACAAAATGCTTTATTCCTGAGCTAAAAATGGGCAAATGGGAGAGAAAGAGGTGTAAAGAGAGAAAAATGACTGATGTGTATTTACCTCCTCCATTTAAATGATTAAAATAATTTCTATTTATGAAAAATGGCCTCTCTTTAATAATTCCCTAGAGGTACATGACTACTAGGGAATTTTTCTTCAAGAGATTTTGCATTGGTAGAAACATTTTGAGATGGGGGATGAATTTAAATCATTTCCAGAAGCCAAGTGGAGAAACTTTTTCTCCCCAAGCTTTATTGAGATATAATTGGCATGTAAAATTGTGTTAATTTTAAGGCATACAATGTGATGATTTGATATACACATATGTTTCAAAATTATTACCATAATAAGGTAACACATCTGTCGCCTTACATAGTTACTGTGTGTGTGTGTGTGTGTGTGTGTGTGTGGTGAGAACATTTAAGATCTACTCTCTTAGCCACTTTCAAGTACACAGTACAGTATTATTAACTATAATCACCATGCTGTATATTAGATCCCTGGGACTTGTTCCTTTTATAACTGGACGTTTATGCCATTTAAACCAGCACAGAACAGCAAGTTGTGTTACATATTGCTGTCATGTAGAAAGTTGAGCAATGAGACGCTATCGTTGGAATGGGCAACTTGGATCATGGATGACTTTGTCAAGTGAGGTTCTTCTGGAATAGTCGAAGTGGAAATTTATCAGTGTGGGTTTAAGAGAGAATGAGAGAACATGAAATGGAAAAAGGAAGTACAGGAAATGTTTTCAAATTTTTCTTTTAAATTGATGACAGATAAGTGGGACATTGCTGGGGTCAAAGGAGTTATTTATTTTAAGAGTTCCTTAGGCAGGGGCACCTGGGTGGCTCAGTCGTTAAGCGTCTGCCTTTGGCTCAGGTCGTGATCTGGGGGTCCTGGGATCGAGCCCCGCATCGGGCTCCCTGCTCAGCGGGAAGCCTGCTTCTCCCTCTCCCACTCCCCCTGCTTGTGTTCCTGCTCTCACTATCTCTCTCTCTCTGTCAAATAAATAAATAAAATCTTAAAAAAAAAAAAAGAGTTCCTTAGGCATACATGTATGATGATTAAAATGGTCCAGTAGAAGGGAAATTTAATGATACAAAACAGAGATGATTCAAGTGCACCCTTGAATTAGAAAGAGAGAACCGAAGTAACTATGGAAATGGAGGAACTAGTTTTAGGAGCACATTCATTCAATGTAATAAAAGGCAAGACAGAACATTTACATACAAATGCAGGTAGATCAGGGTGGGGATTGTGAAAGTTCTCACTTAAAGTTTGTATTCCCTCATAGAAACAGAAATAAGACCGAAATTCATCACTTGAGAATGGATAGAGGAAAGGGGGTTTTGGAAATTTTAGGAGACTTCTGAGTGAGTGGAAGAATGAAAAGATAAGGGAAATGTGATCTGATTGGCAGGAAGCACCAAAATCTCTTTTAAGTGTACTGGTCATGTTTAATGTAAGGCCCATTATTATCATTGTATGTTTTTCTCTGGTTACTTTCAGTTCCTTGGTTGCAAGTGTAGAGTTCATGGAGAATTGAAATGAGCTAGTGTGAGATTTATGGAAGTGATTACAATGTTGGGCCAGGAACTCTAAGCTAGAAAAGAAAGCAAGTAAGTCATGAGTGGAATTTGAAGGACAGTGACAAGGTCATGGGTCAATTTACTGGAGGGCTCATTGAGACGAAAGTTGTTGAAACTAGAATGTAGAGGTAGTGAGTAAAAAGAAATTAAGGTTGTAGTTAGAAAGCGGAACACTTAAAACTGAGCTTATGAAGGAGTTACAATTATTGGCACTAAAACATTGAGGGTAAAAACATGGGAGGCTGACAGGACTAGTGGACAGGTTCATTGGAAGTGGAAATCTCAAGAGGCCACAGGGTACTGGAAACATTTTCTATGAATATACTGACATAACAAAAAGTATGAATCATGAGTTAGAAAAGGAGGTAACTAATTAGCAGCTAAAATATTCTAGGGAAGAGGGATAATAAGAAATAAGAGTAATACATGATACACTGAAAAAGAATGAGCTAGCTTCAAAAAATCTTGGGTTTTGTGAGGAGGAAGCTGAGATAATGATCTGGAAACAGTACTGAGAAACATTATAGACCTCTATTAGTTATTCACTGTTGCATAACAAATGAACTCAAAACTTAAAATAACAATAATCAATGTCTATGAATTTAGACAAGCCACAATAGGAACAGTTAATCTCTACTCCATTAAGTCTGGGGCCCCATTCAGAAAACATAAAGCCTGAGGGTGGAATCATGTGAAGTTTCATTCACTTCCTGGCTATATAAGCTGTGAGCCTAACTGGGATTGTGAGCTGCGGGACCCACACATGTCTCTCAGGTGGCCTAGCACACTGGTTGGGTTATAAGGGCAAGCACTCCCAAAGGTAGAGAAAGCTAGGCAGAAGCTGCATTGCCTTTTACTGCTTTGCCTTAGAAATTATGTGGCAACACTTCTGCTACATTCTAGAGACTAAAGGAGCTGTAAAGGTCCAAGTTCAAGAGAAGAGAACATAGACCCCCCACACCCCAACGAAAGAGTATCCACATCCTTATTGTGTGAAGAGCACATGGGATGGGATATATAATGATATGGCCATCTTTGGGAAATGTAATCTGCCACAGCCACCTAACTGAACTCTAGTATCAATTGTAGGAGAAGTGTAGAAAGAAAACATGCACCATCTAAGAGGGCTTCCGGGAAAATAGCAAATGTAGTTACATCAAGAAGTTAAAAGAGGAATAAAAGAGGTAGTTATTGAATATGTGGCGCATTTTGCCAACTCTACACTGTGGAAGAATTTGCAAGGTTGAGGAAGATGATAATCTGAACCATGTTAGGATATGTATAGCCAAAGCCATAAAGAGGTAAGATTTTGGGTGATTAAAAAAACTCCTGAAGACTTTGGCTTCTTTTGATAATGGAGGTAAAAAGAGGTGTAGGGCAGAATGGTATTAATCCTCAGGAAGGGAGAGGAATTGGTCTTGTTAGGGGCAGTTGAAGCCCTGGTGGCTGATCCAAGCCATGCAAGGGTAGTATTAAGCCTGGCGGAGAGATGGTGGGTACCAAGAGCATTCAAGGCACACTATGACCAAGAAGAATTAATCCCAATATAGCCTAATGTAAAATTTTTCTAATGTAAAACATTAGAAAAATAATTAATATAATCTACTTTATTAACAGATACAGGAAAAATTATGCATTCACATTAACAAATACTGGGAAAGCACTGGATAATATGACACTCACTTATGACAAAAAGAATGCACTTAGCAAACTAGGAATCAAAGTGCACTTTTGAACCTGATATTGTGTCTATCAAAGACCCCAAGCAATTAGCCTACTTAATATTAGAGCACATTTTAAAGTCAGGAACAATTCAAGGGTATCTGCTAATACTGTTTAGACAATAACAACAAGGTATGAAAATGAATAAGAGGTCTATAATTATAAAGGAAGAGACAAAATCACTTTTTGCACATTATTAGAGATAACACGATTAATTACAAAGACAATAAAAGATACTCCACAGAAAAATTATTAGAACTTACTAGTAACCAATATACAGAATTCAATAGCTTGTCTATGTATCAGCAAAAACCAATTATAAAATGTCCTCTTACTACAATTCTTTCCCAGTAGGAAAAAAAGGAATACCCAGGAATACTGAAATACCTAAGAACATATCCAAAAGAAATGTAAAGCTGTTTAAGAGGAAATTATCAAACATTTTATTGCAAAATATAAGACAAAATCTTAAAAATGAAATTTGTTCTGTGTTCATGGATGGAAAGACTAAATATTGTAAAGATGTCAGTTCATCCCAAATTAATCTATAAATTCAATGTAATTATCATAAAAATCTTAACAGAGTTTTTCACAGAACTTGGCCAGATTGGAAATGAATGAAAACATATCCACATGAAGGATCATGATTGTGGAAATTCAGAGCATCAGGGATAATGAGCAAATCTTAAAAGCCCCCTGAAAGAAACACAGGTCACTTGACAAAGGATTGGCATTCAGTAGGGTGTTTGACTTGCTAGCAGCATGTCAGACACGGGAAAGCAATACGGCATTGAGTTCAAAGTTGAAAAATCTCAAAAAAGAAGTGGAAGAAGAAGGAGAAAAAGAAGGGGAGGAGGAAGAGGATGGAGATCTCTCATCCACAACCTTCTCAGAAAGTTACTAGAAAATACACTTCACTGGACAAAAGTGGAAAATAGACAACAAACAGGAAGACATGAGATCTGTAGGGAGAGAGGGAAAGAAAATCTCAGGGAGGCAGTTGAGATTTTACATACATTTTGCTGCCAAGAAAGAGCCTCATAACCATTGTGCCTAAATCAGTGGTTCTCAGAGTAGCACCCAGTCCACTCGAGAATTTGTTAAAAAGGTAAATTCTCAGAGTTCTTCCCAGACCTACTGGATCGAAATCTCTGGGACTGAGGGCTCGACGATCCATGTGTTATCAAGCCCTGTAAATGCTTCTGAAGCAACACAAGTGTGAGAACCCTTGACCCAGTGTGCCCTAAAATTCAGCTGTCTTTCAGGTCACAAGTATTTCCCTAAATTCTACTATAAGGCATCAAACATG
Organism: Halichoerus grypus; assembly: GCF_964656455.1. Classification (NCBI taxonomy): domain Eukaryota; kingdom Metazoa; phylum Chordata; class Mammalia; order Carnivora; family Phocidae; genus Halichoerus; species Halichoerus grypus. Next base: position 8,405,983 of record NC_135723.1, read on the forward strand.
AATCTTTATTTTTTGATGTTTTATTCTTATTTTGAAAATAACACATGATCTGTGTTGATAGCTTGGAAAAGATAGAAAAGGATAAATGAGAAAGAAAAGTTATCTACAATTCCACAACCCAGAGAAAAGTAGTAAATTTACATTTATTATATTATATACGTATATTTGGATTATGCAGTATGTATATTTATATATTCTTTTTTTTTTTTAAGATTTTTTTTTTTTTTTTTTTTTTGAGAGAGAGAGAATGAGAGAGAGCAAGCACATGAGAGGGGGGAGGGTCAGAGGGAGAAGCAGACTCCCTGCCGAGCAGGGAGCCTGATGCGGGACTCGATCCAGGGACTCCAGGATCATGACCTGAGCCGAAGGCAGTCGCTTAACCAACTGAGCCACCCAGGCGCCCTTATATATTCTTTTTAATATTATATAATGAATATTTACTATGTTATTGAAATATCTTCTACAACCTTATTTTACTAGCTGCATATTTCATAATACGGTGGTAGTATGATGTATAAAAATGTATTTCTACCAATGAAAGTCTTCTCTAATTCTTTGAAAAAAATAAATAGTGCTGCAATGAATTTCATCCTAGTTCTCTTTTGCAGTTTTGTGCAAGGATACAAGCACAGACCTTGCAGTCAGAGGGATGGTGGTGGTACTCTAGATGTGTCGTTTGCTGTGTGGCCTTCTGCATGTTTAATTCATCTCTCAGGGTTTCTGTCTCCCGTCTGTAAATGGGGATACTAATACTCTTCGTGGTGAAGATTGAGCAGGACAATATGTGTAAAGCACTTAATACAGTACACAACTAAAATTCATGCTAAAACTAACTCTAAATCACTGCTGGTAGAAAGAGTGGATTGTTACAGCCATTTTGGAAAATAATGTGTCACTACCTTGCAAGACTGAACATGTGCATGGTCTAGAAGCCAGCAATTCCATTTCTAGGAACAGCCCCAAACTCTTGTGCATGTGCACAATGAGACGTGTGCAAGAATATTCATAGCAGCATCCTTTTTCTTTTAAAGATTTTATTTATTTATCTGAGAGAGAGCAAGAGAGGGAGAGAGAGTACAGAGGGAGAGGGAGAAGTAGACTCCCTGCTGAGCAGAGAGCCCAATGAGGGGCTCGATCCCTGGTCTGTGAGATCATGACCTGAGCCAAAGGCAGACCCTTAACTGACTGAGCCACTCAAGTGCCCCTGCAGCATTGTTTATAATAACACAAAACCTGGAAACAATCCAAATGTTCATCAACTGGAGAACACATACACTGTGGTACTTTTGCATAAAATGAGGCAATAGTAAAAAGGAATAAACTGTAACTAAACATAATGACATGGATGAATATTAGAAACTGAATAGAAATGAAAAAATGTACTATATATTAAAAAAAAACTGATGCTAAAGGAGAGTGAATCTGCAACAGTAGCAACAGTATTACTAGCAGGAGTAATAATCATGTTTTTTTTTTTTAATTCGGTCTTATAAATTCCTAAAACCAAATGTTTTGGGTCTATACTGGATTAATGAGATCTTCTGTTTTCCCTTCCAAAAAAAAGGTTTTATTGATTTATTATATAACCATTAATTTAAGAGAGTGGCCATTCTATCCCATCCCTCCAGACATGGTACATCTGCCATGACCATTTAATAGGCAAAAGACACCACATTGTTTTAATTTGATTTTTTATGGTAATGGTGTAGGATATTTTTAGCACGTATAATGATTCTATTCCTTAACACTAAATCTGCCCAAACACTTTGGTTACATTTTCAGTGAAGACTGATAATTGAGTTGACTTCTGAAAGTAAACTACCAATTTTTTTCAGGGGAAGCACGTGGGGGGTTAGGTTGGGGTGGGGGAGGTCCATTTTAGGTAGAATAAGTAGCACATACAAGCACAGAGGTGTTAAATGATGAGGATTCAGAAAATGGGAATATGCTTAACATAACTCTAGGAATATGTGTGTAGAATTTTAGGAGACAAGAAAGGCTGAAAAGATTGAGAGTAGGCTCTTAAACTATTCTAAGTGTTATCAACTTTGTTTATAGGCAATAGAGAACTTTGAAAATTATTTAATTGATTTATTTGCATTCCCGGATTTTGTGTTAGAATAATAACTGATGGTAGGGAAAAGGACGATTTGGAAGGGGAAAGCCTAGACATGAGGTACCAGGCTTTTGAAATCATCTAGGAGAAAGAAGGTCTAGGTTGAACAAAGCCAGTGGCTGTGAAGAATAAAGGGAGTGGGAACCAGGGCGACTTCACAGGTGCAATCAATAGGACAGTAAGTAATTAGACTTTAGCGCTAAATGAACGTTTAGCACTAAAGTTTTTACCTTAGTCAAACAAAAATGGAAATGATTTAGAGACTATAAGGAAGGGAAGAGAAACACACATGTGTACACACACACACACACATTTATTTATTTATGTATTTACTAATTTATAATAATCCTCTATTTGGAGGATTTTTGCTCCCATTTTTCAAGTTTATCCTATTCATTCTTTCTTGCAATCTGTGGGGTCACTGACAATCTTTTCAAACAATGTTCTCTCTGAAATTTTCTTTCTTCATCCAAAATATATTTTTTTCCAGTCTTGCAAACATATCTCCTATGTTTTATATCTTCCTTTTGCCCCTCTACATCATCATCTTTATCTTTCTCTACACACTTACGTGCCCTAGAAGTATATATCAATCAATGATATGATAAATAACACCTTCATAAAGGGGTTTCATCCAGGAGCTTCCTTGTGCTCTGTTTTACCTTTCCCAGAGGTAGGATCTGCCAATAGAGAGCAAGAGTGAAAGGGAGAAAGAGCAGTAAGGATCAGCATGGAGGGATGGTTCAATATCCCAGGCTCCCTCCCTCATTAAAGGAGAGCTACTGGGAGGAGGGCCCATCTACCCCACCACTCTTTCTTGCTCTCTCTCACTCTCTCTGTCTCTGTCTCTCCCTCTCCTCCCCTCCCCAGCTCCCCTCTCTCCAGGTTGGTTCTGAAATTCTGGAAACTTCTTTTCTCCCTTGCATCTTTAGACCTAGAGGTGGGAATGGAGATCCCATTACCCATTTCTAGCCCAGGGTCCCGCACTCTCCTTTTTGATTTCCCTATGTTCTGCCCACATCTATGTAAATAGTGTCTTGATTAAACTGTTGTCAAATTGCTCAAATTGAGTGTAACATCTGTTTCCTGCTGGGATGTTAACTGATACAGAAATTGGTACTGGAAATAGCTCTAGGAAATAGACCTTCAACATGGGAATCTGGGATTGGTTTGCTCTCCTTGCCATCAGGAAAAGGGACATGAGTAACTAAGTGCATCTGGGGGATCATGATTATTCAAATTAAAGTATAATACAATAAAGGGCAAGTGGAGGACAAGTTGTTGGAAAATCCATTCACCCTGGCAATTAGTCTCCACAGTGATAATATAAATTTAAAAATTTTGGCATTAGGTGGCCTTTTTTCTGATGGCTCTAGAGTAGAGGTTCTCATTTAGTGGCAATTATGCCCCCCAGGGAAACTTTGGCATGTTTGGAGACCATTTTGATTGTCACAACTTGGGAGTGAGGGTTAATATTGGTTTCTAGAGGGTAGAAGCCAGGGATAACACTTAACATCCCACAGTGCAGAGGACAACCTCACAACAAGAACTATCTGGCCCCAAATGTCAACAGCAATGAGGTTGAGAAACTGCCCTAGAGAGAAATGGAAAGCAGTGAATATAGAATTGAGAACATGAGTAGAAATCAGACAGTCTTGGAAACATAACAAAATATCCTCATCTTCTGGAGTTTTGGGGCATGTAGCACTGAAGAGCATGTCAGAGGTCTGATCATAAGGACTGTGGAGAGGGGTGCCTGGGTTGCTTAGTTGGTGAAGCCTCAAACTCTTGATTTTGGCTCAGGTCATGGTCTCAGGGTGGTGAGATCAAGCCCCATGCCAGGCTCTGCACCGGGCATGAAGTCTGCTTGGGATTCTCACCTCTCCCTCTGCCCCTCCCCCTGCTTGCTTATGCTCTCTCTCTCCCTCAAATAAATAAATCTTAAAAAAAAAAAAAAATAATAAGGACTGTGGATAAATATTCACCCTACGAAGTTGTATACAAAACAAGATAAGTGTCCTGTTGAAGAGACCTGGGGCCATGAGACACGGGACAGGAACATTTGTGCCAAAAGAGATGGGCAGGGAACATTGAACTTCAAATCTTTCTGAAATGCTTGCAAGTGGAGAGAGCCACTTGACTTCCCCATAAGAAGTAACCAGTGTCCCCTTGTTTAAAAGCTTATGAACGACTACACCTAAGCCAGGGGCCCCCAGCTGGTGCTTGTCTCAGCATAGCACATTCTCTATCCAATGCCTACAGGCTCCTAATTAGACTCCAACATAGGACCAAGAAGTACCAGATCTGTTCTGGAAGCAAATATGTATCATAACATAAATGATTAAACCCATCTGTACTGGCAGGACCCTGAGGAGCATGTGAAAGTGTAGATTCTAAGTGTGTCAGACCAAGAAGGATTAAGCATCAGGTTTGAGCTGGCCATATTCAATAAAATGTCTGTACTCGCTGCAGGATTTGAGTTTCATGTGTTGCCTCAAGCACTTGGGGGTGGTGTAAATCTTCCACTAGGTTGCCTAATTGAAACAGGACTTAACAGTGGTTTACAATCTGTGCAGTACAAATGCTGAAACCTCTCTGGCATGTTCTAGTACAGATTTTCTTGTTCTATCAGAATCCCCTGGGGAAACTTGGTAAAAATACAAAAACCCACTCTAGTACTACTCCACTACTCTGGACCAGTGGTTCTCAAACCACAGCCACATCAGAAGCACTTGGGGAGTTTTCAAAATTCACAAAGTCTAGGTCACACCGCAGACCAAGTAAATCAGAATCTCTGGGGGTCAGACTCAGGCATCAGTGCTTTTTGAAGCTTCCCAGGTGATTCTAATACAGAGGCAAGCTTGACAGTCACCAGATAAAGGCGTCTGAAGGTCCAGAGAAGGCTGGGACCTTTTGAGAAAGGAGCCTACAATGTGGCTCCAGGAGTATATCATGGATCTTCCTCACCCTTTTCAGAGGGATCTATTGACTTGAGCCCATATAATTATGCAGTAAGAATGAAGCTATTCCAAGGTATTTAGACACTAGCTCTGGTCTGACGGCCCACTGGCAAGATTGGCACAGCGGAGGCCAGGTCACAGATGGAGGCCTGACCTGAGTTTTTCCCACAGTGGGGCTGGTGGGACTGTGGATTCATCCTGTGATACTTTTCTAGTCCCAGAAAATATAGTAAGGATAAATGTAATCACTGAAAGTTTCCTTATTTATTTCCTGACCAATAAACACTATTATAGTAGAAAAGGCCAGATGGAACCCCCTGGAAATGCTCCCTTTCCCACTAACCTCCCTGAGAGTGAACCAAAATCAGATACCACTTCTCTAGGGCATTTAAGAGACAAATGCCTCCACTGAACACTTGAAAGATGTTTGGGTCACCGATTATATCCCCATTCACCTTACCTCTTTGGTTAGCACAAAAGTGAAATGGGCCATGGACTTCCCCTCATTAAAAGTGGGCACTGAGCCCCCAGTACAACCTTACTCACCACAGTGACCAGCCTGCTCCCAGGTAGCAAGGTATTATCTTGGACCCCTCTCACCATGGAAGGAAGAGTGTCTTCACAGGGACAGGCACATATTCTTGGTAGAAATTAGTTTTCCTTTCCCCACTTCTGCCAATGCCACTATTTATGGACTTATAGAATGCCTTATCCATCATCATGTAATTCTGCACATATTGCTTCTGTTCAAGAAATTCATTTTATGGTGAAGGATGTATGGCAATGTGATTCTTTTCTTATCATCTGCTCTTTATCCCAGAAGCGGAAGCTCGGTCGTTATACCAGTTAGGAGACAGAATTCTGATAGACTAAGTACTGTCTTAGAGGACAGTATATCCTTAACCAGTGGCTAGTATTTGGTGCCTTCTTACCTAGAGTCAGGTTCAGGAACCAAAGCATGGAGGTAGAAGTGGCCCTAATTACTAATAAAACCCTTGATGAATGCTTGCTTTCATTCCCCACCATCTTAGCCTCATTGGACTTAGAGATCTTATGCCCAAGGAAGAGGTGCTTTTAATGGGGAGCATGGTTATGTTTCCACAAATTAGAAGCTGAAACTGAGCCTTGGCTATTTTGGATCCCTTATACCACCAAACCAACAGACAGATAAGGGCTAACTCCACGATCATATGTACTTGATCTCACTGGGTTTGCTACTATACTATGCAAGCAAGGAGGTTCTGAATTCAAATGAGGAGATTCCTTATTCCTTATCACCAGGGAACTCTTGCTATCTAATAAAGATAAGACCTCTAAAATCTCACTGCCCATCTGAGTGAAAATCTGGGTCACTCTACTGGGCAAAGAACCCTCTCTATGGAGATGCTAACAGACTATAAAAAGAATATAGAATAGGTAGGGGAAGAAGAAAGCAATGACCACCAACATAAGTTTGTGATGAGTTACATAATTAGGGACTGTAGCAATTCTTTTTTATATTTACTGTTTATCCCTTCCCTGTTTATTCTCTGTTCCCTTTTATACTGACCCCTAGTTGCAGTTAATGTTTCAGACTTCAGGTAGGAATATGCCGGTCTAGATATCTCCCCATGACACTATGTTAGCAGTTGGGATTTTGTCTGTTTCCTACATTGAGGACATGGATTTCTTACCTGGATGAGGTACCAGGTGGTTAAGGGGACCAAAGGAATGAACCATATGAGTATCTTCTATTTGCCCCTCCAGACCCACAGCCTATCCTTCCCTCTCCTTGATGTTTGCCCTAGGAAGATGACCAGTAACAATTGAACATTTGGCTTCCAGCTGAGTTCAGACAACATTAACATGAAATCAGAAGGAGGGCAGAGAGTGAGCTGGGCATTTATTCCACTGGTTTCCTCCCACGGGCTTGCATGGCCCGGCAACCTACTTCCTCCACGGGGATGGGCCCTTCCACATAGTCCTCCACTATTCTGATTCTGGTTAATTGCTTCCTGCATTTGCCCCATCATGCCCAGGAGTTCTCCCGGGCACAGCACCAGCCTGCACATGCATTTGTAACAAGTCTCTTTATTAAACTTGCCTCAAAGTACCCAATTTGAGGATGCCATCTGCTTTTGCCAGGACCCTGACTGCTACAGCTCCTCTTTCAATAAAATTTTTCTTTCTATGCTTTTACTACCTAAAAAGATTTAGGAATTTTTAATTAAAAGAAAAGTTTCCAAAAAGAAAAAGAAAACTCATTTTGATTTTTTTTTTTTTTTTTTACATTTTGGGATGATGAAATTCTAAATAGCCCTGATTTTGGATTGCAGTCTTTGAAATTACACTGTAAATAGCTTTGATTTGGAATTGTATGCCCCAGAATCAAGGTTATTTGCAAATTTATTTTGCCAAAATCAGAAACCAGGTTTGAGAGTTCCAATCCTCTTATTTAAGGGAAATATTGTAACAAACTGAGCATAATTGTAGAAGGAAAGTATAGAAACATTTTTCCTGCCTGTGTATATCTAATTTGCAAACCACAAACAATATTTAAGCCATTCATTTGAGCTCATTTGCTCAGTTACTGCAGTTACTTCAATCAGAACTATAGTTCTCAGTATGCCACTGCTCAGCTGAGGATGGTAATTCAGCATCCTGTTCTTAGCACGCTGAGTCAGAATTTCTAAAGAATCTTGAACAAGCTAGCCAAAGAAATTAACATATTTTATTTCTCTTCAAAAATATTCAAAACCTGAATACAGGCAAAAATAAATACATCTCAAGATGGGAGTTACAAAATAAGCATTCAAAATAATGTGATATTTAATAAGAACAGGATGAAAATTATTTCTATTATTTTTACAGGTAGCAACATACTTCAGTAGTTTGTTCTTGTGATTACTACATAATCACTGACTATATTTCTTCATATTCATAATTTCAAGAGCATCTTTCAAACATCTGGATGTTAAAATGTGATTCTTCTGGGCTGAGATTTAATAAAGTTCCCCAATTTTAGAACAAGATGATAGGTGCTGAGCATTCCACGGTCCAACATGAGATAGATACTAGGTCAATTCAGAGAAATGGTTGGAGAGAGCTGTCAGTAACTCTTTATGCTAATAAAAGGATAGCAAGATGACCACTCTAATATACTACATTCACGCCCCAGAGTAATGGATGTAAACTTTGCTGCATATTAGAATCACTGGGCATCTTTTAAACACGTCCATGCGTGGGTTGCACTCCACACAAATTAACTGAAATGTCTGGAAGTGGGAGCTAGATATTGGTGTTAAGATCCCGGGCGGTTTCATAGTGCAGCAAAATTTAGGAGCCTCAGCGTTTGTGGGAGTGTAAGCATCAGATATGGCCCATCATGGGTAAGATTAAAGGCAAAATGCTTCGGCTGGAACTGATTGAATGAAGGGTGTGATTGGGGAAAACAAGAAAGCCTGCATTTTCTTTGCCACGCACCCAGCAAAGAGCCGGCCGGGGGGTCATCTTGAAAAGGACCCAGCACAGCAGGGCTTCCAGCCAGGGTTGAGACAGCCTGAGAAGAAAGAGCTGTGCGCTATTCGGTGCAGAAGCTGAGAGCAGGGCAATTAAGTGGCTACCAGGGAAGTTGTGCCAAGAAGACCACCCAAAGCGTCTCAGGAGTTAGCAAGGATACTTCTGCTTCTGATACCAGATTACAACAGTGCCAGTAAGTAAAACTGCCCCCATGCCTTCTCCTCTTCTCCAGGAAATCAGCACACAATGGAAAAGGGTTACAGAAAAGCTAACAGAGAAGGAAGTTGGCCGCCTCCCGCTCCCTATTGCAGCTTCTTTGTGAAGCAGGCATGAGCTGGAGTGCAGACAAATCTGAACTGTAAAAGACATAGAGGCTTTAATTATTATAGGGGGGTAGATGTTTTAATTGCTGAGAAGGGACTGTTCTTAGGCTAAACATGCAGAAGAGAATTTTATTATCCAAGACTAACTCAAAATTTGGAGTTTTGTCCAAGATTTCCTCTGTGGGGCGGGGAAAAACAATCCCAAAGTTGGGAATTGAAAGGCAAAGGGCAAAGAATAGAGTTTTCTTCTGTTTTGCATACTTTCAAGCTCAGTTTGCTCAGTAATACGTACTTGAAGGTGCCCAGGAAGGAAGACACTGTGTCCCTTCAATTACCTGCCATGTTATCAGCGCCCCAGATTCAGGCATTTGTCTCTCTACTGCATGAAAAGTAGAAGGCCAGAGTCCTGCTCTCTCTGCTCAGCTGCCCTTGCTGGTCACCCACTCAGAAACTGGAACTCAAAGCAAACAACCAAAAGAATAGGACTGGCAATGATTCTTTGCCTCCTAAGAGATACAATCTCCCTAAAGGAACCACTGAGGGCAGAGACAGAGAGGAGAAGCACCTGCTAAAAGTACATGGTCTTTGTGAGTCCCATCACTGTGCCCTAAAGATTCTACTGTAGTCCATCAAAAGCCCCACTGAATGAAGACCTGTATAAACAATGAGTGTGTCTAAGTGTGCAAACCAACATAATACTAGGGCCAGAAAAAGCATTTACAGAAAGTCAACATTTACTTCTGGGAAGAAGAAAAAAAAAAAACTTAGCAAATGATGAAAAGAAAAAAAAAAAAGATAAATTCTTAAACCTGATTAGGGATAGCACAAAATACCTACAGCAAGAATTATATTTAATAGCAAAATAATGAAAGCATTCCTATTAAGATGAAGACTAAGACAAGGATTTCTACCATCACACTTGTATTCAATATTGCTTTTATGGGCATAATTATATTCCCCCCAACATTCCTACATTGAAGCCCTAATTCCCAGTATGACTGTATTTGGAGATGGAGCCTTTAAGAAGGTAGTGCAGGTTAAATGAAGTCATAAGGGTGGGGCCCTAATCCAATAGGACTGGAGCCCTTATAGAAAGAGAGAGAAATATCAGGGATGCACACAAAGGAAAGGCTTTGTGAGGGCACAGTGAGAAAAATGGCCATCTGTGTACTTATTACGTTGCTGTTATGAGATTCATTTAGTTGTGGTGTGTAATTCTTTTGTTGTGTTACTAATTCTGAATGTTAATATTTTAATTTGAATTTTTTATTAATATCAGACTGTAAATTTAGGGGCTATATCAAATTTTGATAGAATTGTTTTTCCTGGATTTATAAAACTAGCTTAAATTTTTTTTTAATACACATACACACACACACACACACACACACACACCCTGGAAGAGTTTATACTGCATTGATGTTTCCAGTCTTTAAATGTTTAGCCAGGGGCACCTGGGTGGCTCAGTCAGTTAAGCGTCTGCCTTTGGCTCAGGTCACAATCCCAGGGTCCTAGGATCGAGCCCCCCACCCTCCCGGGTCAGCAGGAGCCTGCTTCTCCCTCTGCCTGCTGCTCCCCCTGCCCGTAAGCTCCCCCTGCTTGTGCACTCGCACACTCTGTCAAATAAATAAAAATAAAATCTTTTTAAAAAAATAAATGTTTAGCCAATTTCCCCAATAAGTATATCTCAGACTGTAAGTGAATGCTTGAGGAGGGTGGGCATAGTACAGGTGTCTGACAACTATGATAATTTATCTGTTTGAATTTTCTCTTTCTTTTGTGCTCAGTTTTTATAGTTTGTATTATTAACTTATATAGCATTATAAATATGATTTCCAGTTTTCTCACTTCTGTTTCCTTATTTATCCACTGTTTCTCCTGTTAATGTGATTAGGACATGAATTATTAGATTTTCTATAATTATCTTTATATCTTATATCTTTATATCTTATAAACATGCATTTATAAGATAACCGTTATCTTGGTCATGATGTATTATATGCATTACTGGGTGCAGTGTCTAAAATTTTGTTTACAATTTTTGAATATACATTCATAGATGAGATTTTTCCCTGACAATTTTTAGTATCAAGTTCATTCTAGGTTCACAAAATGGGCCTTGGTGTGTTCCTCTGTAACGTGGGCCTGAAATCTTACAAGCCCTGCCTTGCAGATGGTTATGCAGAGTTGGGAGCTAGGGAATGGCTTTCAAATCACAGGCCCTGGGCTCCCGGGAAGTACTTAAGCCTGCTCCAGGGGGTGAGGGAGGCGCTGAGCTTGGGTGCAAAATTTAAAGGGGCGCTACAAAACTCAATAATCAAAAACTCAATAATCAAAATAACTAATAAGGCAATATTTTAGAAAATCAAAAGCAATACCAAAAAATCTATGATGAACAAAGTATCAAAGTCTTAAACCAAAACAAGGTCCAACCCTGCACTTAGAAACACTCAGCCCCACTTACCCCACCCTAACTAACCCCCTGTCCCTGCTGAAAGGATGGACTTCCTGCTCCAGCGCCAATCCAGCCTGTAAAATCCTGCCATCATCCCTCTCCTCCTTTGTGGAAGAATAACCTTTATGCAGTGAAGAGCACACACATCCTCAGTGTGTGGAGGGATGGATTCCACATACGAACACTCCCATGGAGGCACCACCCAGAGCAAAACAGAAAACATTTTAAGCCCCCTAAAAGAGTCCCTGATGCCGCCTTCCAGTATATACCCTCCACCCCACCACCATAGATTAGTTTTGCTCGTTATGGAACTTCACATAAATGGAACCATAGAGTTTTTTTTTTCTTTCTTTCTTTTTTGTGCCTGGCTTCTTTCACTCAACATTGTATCTTTGAGATTGATTCATGTCCATGTAGAATTAGCTTCTCCCCTAACCCTTCCAATGTGTAGTATTTCATTTAATGAAAAAATCCACAATTTACCCATTCCATTCATGGACATTTATGTCATTTCCAGATTTAGGCTGCCATGGACATCCCTGTGAATGACTTTCCATGAACAGATGTACTCGTTTTCTGTTGCGAGTATACCAAGGAGTAGTGCTGGTGGGTCAGGGACACACCTCTGTTTAGCACAGTAGGTTAAGCCAAGTCATTTTCTAAAGCGGTTGCAGGGTAGGAGACTTCCACCTGTCCTACATCCTCACCAACTATTTGCGATCCTCTGTCTTTCCATTTTAGCCACTCTTTGTGGGTTTCATTTAGGGTTTCAAATACAAATGATGAATAATGCTGCTGAACACCAAAATATTATTGTCCCTTTGTGTATCCTCTTTTATGAAGGAACTGTTCAAATCTTTTGCTTTTATATTGTCTTTGTCTTATTGATTTGCAGGAGCTCTTCATATATTGATATGAGTCCTTTGTTAGATACATGTATTACAATACATAAATTCTCGAAAAAGAAGCACTCATAGAATGAGTTGAAAAATGTTTTGTTTTGTTTTTTTTTAATCTGTTCTAAGGGTGCCTGGGTGGCTCAGTCAGTTAGGCATCTGACTCTTGATTTTGGCTCAGGTCATGATCTCGGGGTCCTACGATGGGGGCCCAGGTCAGGCTCTGCGGTCAGCACAGTCTGTTGGAGAGTCTCTCTCCCTCTGCTGCTCCCCCTACTGCTCATACACACACTCTCTCTCTCTTTCTCAAAAAAACAAAACAAAACAACACAAAACAACAACAAAAACTGTTCTGTGAAGGAGTTTATATAAATTTGGGAATATTTAGTATTTGACTGCTAGAACTTCCCTGAAAAATCAACTGGTCTATTGTTTTCTTGTTAAAAACTACTGATTGGATTTCAGTTAATTAATGATTGAATTTCTTTAATGGTTACATTACCTATCACTTCTTCCTGAATTGAAATAATGAGAATCTAATCACTTCTCATTGCTCCAAAGCTACCATCCCAGTTGGAGACAGCATCATCTCAACTGGTTTACAGCTTTTATTTCTCCCTTCACTTCCCTGTTTCTACCTCTGTCTTCATGGAGCAGCACTTTCAACAAGAATTCTCTGCAATGATGAAAATGGAAATATTCTGTATCTCTGCTATTCAGTATGGTAGTCACCAGCCACATTTGGTCTTGAGCACTTGAACTATGGTTAATGCCATTGAGAAGCTGGCTAATTAAATTTAAATTTAAATAGCTACATTTGTCTGACTACAAAATTGATAGCACAACCTTAGTTTTTTTTTTTCTCAAAATAGAAGCCTGAATGAGCCTTTACAAATTTAAATCAAATCAGAAGATATTAGTCCTCTGCTTAAATCCTTCAATGGCTCTTCACTGTATTAGCTTTACAGTGACTTACAACATCTTACATGACTTGGCCCCTTCCTTACCTCTCTGATTGCATCTTTTATTAATTTTGTGTTACTCTATTACTTTCCTCCCTTGCAACAGCCACACTGGCCTTCTTGCTATTCCTTGAACAAACTTGCCAGACATATTCTCACATTAGCGCTTTTCACCAGCCCAACCAGCACTACTACTTCCCCAGATGTCTGCATGGGTAACACCTTGAACTGCTTCAGGTCTTTGCTCCAATATCACATTGTCAATAAAAACTACCCTACTCATCAGCATTCTTGATTCCTTTCAACTACTTATAACTACATTTTCGTTTTGTTTTTTAAATAACATTTATAATCTTCTAATGTATCATATAATTTCCTGACCTATTGTGTTTGCATTATTGTCTGTCTTCTACTAGTGGCCTGAAATGTAGACTCCTCAAGGTCAAAGATTTTTTGCTGTTTTGTTCACTGAAGCATCTCAAATCCAAAAACAGTTTTAGATACGTAATAGATGCTCAAAAAGTATTTGTTGAATGAGTGAGTAAATGAGTATTTTATAAGCTTTATTTTCTATGAATTTATCCATTTTCTAATTCACACCATTTCTTCATGGACAGACTTATCCATTATGTCATAAATTTTTAATCACTTAACTCCTGCAGCACCTGTAATGTGTCTCCCTTTTCATTTATAGTGGATTGTTCATTTCTTCCTTCAATCTCTTTTTCTTAATCTTGTCAGAGATGAGTCTCCTAATAAACATTTCAGAGAGCCAATTTTTGGCTTTTTTAATACTTCTATTAGATTTTTGTTTTCTATTTAATTTCTGTTCATGTCTTTATTATTTCATTCCTTGGTTTATTCTATTGTTCTTATATAGAGTTTTCTAATTGAAAGATTAGCTTCTTAAATTTTAGGATTTTTTTTCTAATGTAAGAATTTATAACTATAATTTTTTTCTCTAAATATATCCTTAATTTCATCCCACAAGTTTTAATAAAAAAGTATTTTGAATAACATTCAGCATTCAGATCTAAACATTTTCTAATCCCCCCTTTTTTTTTCATGAGATGTTAAGAAGTTTGTTGTTAGGAAACTTAAAATTAATCTTTTGGTTGTTGTTTTCCAAACTAATTTCACTATAGTCAGGGAATAATTCCGTGTTACCAAACCTTAGAAATATATTGAACATAGCTTTTTGGTCTATATTTTGGTCACATTTCATAAATGCTTTATGTTTTCTTGAAAATAATGTACATTTCCAGTTGTTGGGCATAATATCCTATATATATTTATTAAGATGATGTTAATCATCTTAGTCATATTTCTATGACCTTACTAATTTTTGAATGCTTGATAATTTGTCAATTTCTAAAAGGATGTTAAAAACCTATTACCCTTAAATCAGATCTCTTAATATCTTCTTGTAGCTTTTTAAAATTTATACTTCATATATTTTGATGCTATTAGTTAATGTACATATTTACTTTTATCAGTGAGTAGTAAACATTTTAAAATATGATAATTATTTTTCTATTAAAATATATTTTGTATGTTATTAAGATGGCATCTAGTTTCTTTAATTAATATTTCCATGGTATACTATTCCTCATTCTACAACTCAATCTTTCTCTTTCCTTGTGTTTTAGATGTGCTATTTGGAAATAACATATATTTTTTTAAGAACCACTTTAACAGTATTTGTGTTTTATATTTATATTATTATAATGTTTATTTTATGTTTATATGATATATAATAATAAAATGCCATTAATATATAATGTTACATATAATATGTAATGTTAATATAAAATGTCATCATATGTTTTTCTTTACACTCTAATTTATTATTCTGCTTCTGATATTTAAGCAATTACCCTAAAGTTAATCGATATCTTTATCTTTTTTTTCAAGTTCTTCATCTTTTTAATTTAAATTCAATTAATTAAAGTATAAGGTAATATTAGTTTCAGAGGAGTAAAGGTCAGTGATTCATCAGGCTTATATAATACCCAGTGCTCACTACATCACATGTCCTCGCTGATGTCCATTACCCAGTTATCCCATCCCCCATCCCCCTGCCCTCCAGCAACCTTCAATTTGTTTACTATGATTAAGAGTCTCTTATGGTTTGTCTCCCTCTGATTTCATCTTGTTTTATTTTTCCTCTCTTCCCCTATGATCCTCTGTTTTGTTTCTTAAATTCCACATGTGAATGAGATCATATTATATTTGTCTTTCTCTGATTGACTTATTTTGCTTAGCATAATACCCTCTAGTTCTATCCAAGTCATTGCAAATGACAAGATTTCTTTTTTTTTTTTTTTTATGGCTGAGTAGTATTCGATTATATATTTTTACCACACCTTCTTTATCCACTCATCTGTTGATGGACATCTGGGCTCTTCCCATAGTGTGGCTATTGTGGACATTGCTGCTATAAACATTGGGGTGCAGGTGCTCCTTTGGAACACTACGTTTGTATCTTTTGGTTGTGCAGTTCCTGGGTCATAGGGTAGCTCTATTTTCAACTTTTTGAGGAACCTCCATACTGTTTTCCACAGTGGCTGCACCAGCTTGCATTCCCACCAACAGTGTAGGAGGGTTCCCCTTTCTCCGCATCCCCACCAATATCTGTCGTTTTCTGACTTGTTAATTTTAGCCATTTTGACTGGTGTGAGGTGGTATCTCATTGTGGTTTTAATTTGTATTTCCCTGACAATCTTTTCAAACAGTTGAAAAAGGCTTGTATTGCTATATACTTCCCTCTTAGGACTGCCTTTCCTGCATCCCAAAGGTTTTGAACAGTTGTGTTTTCATTTTCATTTGTTCCCATGAATTTTTTAATTCATCTTTAATTCCTAGTTGACCCATTCATTCTTTAGTAGGATGCTCTTTAGCCTCCATGTATTTGAGTTCTTTCCAAATTTCCTCTTGTGATTGAATTCCAGTTTCAAAGCAGTGTGGTCCAAAAATATCCAGGGAATGATTCCAGTATTATGGTACGGGTTGAGACCTGATTTATGACCAGGAT
Organism: Halichoerus grypus; assembly: GCF_964656455.1. NCBI lineage: Eukaryota > Metazoa > Chordata > Mammalia > Carnivora > Phocidae > Halichoerus > Halichoerus grypus. The sequence goes on from NC_135723.1 coordinate 8,422,227, forward strand.
GTGATTTATTCTGGAGAATATTTCATGTGCACTAGAGAAGAATGTGTATTCTGTTGCTTTAGAATGGAATGCTCTGAATATATCTGTGAAGTCCGTCTGGTCCAATGTGTCATTCAAAGCCCTTGTTTCTTTGTTGATCTTCTGCTTAGAGGATCTGTCCATTGCAGTGAGTGGGGTGTTAAAGTGCCCTACTATTATTGTATTATTATCAATGTGTTTTTTTAATTTTTTTATTAATTTTTTTATATAATTGGCTGCTCCCATGTTAAGGGCATAAATATTTACAATTGTTAGATCTTCTTGTTGGATAGACCTTTAATTATGATATAATGTCCTTCCTCATCTTTTATTACAGTCTTTGGTTTAAAATCTAATTTGTCTGATATAAGGATTGCTACCCCAGCTTTCTTCTGATGTCCATTAGAATGATAAATGGTTTTCCACCCCCTCACTTTCAATCTGGAGGTGTCTTTGAGCTTAAAATGAGTTTCTTGCAGAGACCATATCAATGGGTCTTGCTTTTTTATCCAATCTGATACCCTGTGTCTTTTGATTGGGGCATTTAGCCCATTTACATTCAGAGTAAGCATTGAAAGATATGAATTTAGTGCCACTGTATTACCTGTAAAGTCACTGTTCCTGTATATTGTCTTGTTCCTTTCTGGTCCATGTTACTTTTGGTCTCTGTCTTCGCTTAAAGGATCCCCTTTAATATTTCTTGCAGGGCTGGTTTAGTGATCACAAATTCTTTAATTTCTGTTTGTCCTGGAAGCTTTTTATCTCTCCTTTTATTTTGAGTGACAACTTTGCTGGATAAAGTATTCTTGGCTACATATTTTTTTTTCTCATTTAACACCCTGATTATATCATGCCAGTCCTTTCTGGCCTGCCGGGTCTCTGTAGATAGGTCTGCTGCCAGTCTAATATTCTATCCTTGTAGGTTATGGACCTCTTGTCCTGAGCTGCCTTCAGGAGTTTCTCCTTGTCTCTGAATTTGCAAGTTTCACTATTATATGTCAAGGTGTTGACCTATTTTTATTGATTGGGGAGGGGGGTTTCTCTGTGCCTCTTAGACTTGAATGCCTATTTCCTTCCCCAGATTAGGGAAGTTCTCCACTATAATTTGTTCCAATACACCTTCTACCCGCCCCCTCTTTCCCTGTCTTCTGGGCTCCCAATTATTGTAATATTGTTTAGATTTATGGTATCACTTATCTCTCTAATTCTCCCCTTGTGGTCCAGTAGTTACTGTTTATCTCTTTTTTTCTCAGCTTCTTTATTCTCCATCATTTTGTCTTCTATATCACTAATTCTCTCTTCTGCCTCATTTCTCTTAGCAGTTAGTCTCCATTTTTTATTGCATCTTGTTAATAAAATTTTGACTTTGACTTGCTTAGATTATAGTTCTTTTATTTTTCCAGAAAGGCTTTATCTAGTGTCTTCTATGCTTTTTTTTAAATCCCAGCTAGAATCTTCATAATCATTATTCTGATCTTCAGTTCCAATCTCTTACTTATATCTATACTGATTAGGTCCCTGGCAGTCAGTACTGCCAATGTTCTCTTTTTTGAAGTGAGTTTTTCTGTCTTCTCATTGTGTCCAGAGAAGAATAGATGAAAAAGAGAACAAAATACTAAAATGACAACAACGACCTCAGAGAAATATACACTAAACAAATCAGAAGAGATCGGAAACCAAAAAAATAAATAATAAATAAATAAATAATAAGGAATTAGGAAAAAAGAGAATATAATCAGACAGGTGGGCAGAACAGAGCAATACACTGGATCCTATGTGTGTTTTGGTCTGTTTGTTAGAAAACTAGATCCCAAAATTGTAAGGAAAAAAAATCTTATATATGTACAAAAATAAAATTAAATACATAGAAAGGATAGAATGCAACTGTAAAAATGAAAATTAAAAGACAAAAAAAAAAAGAAGGAATATAAACAGGTGAACAGAACAGAGCAATATGCTATATCCTGAGTGTATTTTTGTCTGTTAAAAGAAACTATATCCCAAAATTGTAAAGAAAGTAAAACTTTATATATATATCTGTATATATATATATACAAAAATAAAATTAAGTACATTGAATGTATTTATACATTGAATGTATAAAATTAAATACAAAATGTAACTGTAAAGATGAAAATTTTAAGACTTTAACAAAAAAAAGAAAAAAAAGAGAGAATATGATCAGACAGGTGAAGAGAACAGAGCAATACACTAGATTCTGGGTGTGTTTTGGTCTGTTTGTTAGAAGAAACTGCATCTCAAATTTGTAAATAAAGAAAACCTTATATATATACAAAAATAAAATTAAGTACAATGACAGGATAGACTTGCAAGTGTAAAAATGAAAATTAAAAAATATTTGTAGGGGGGGGAAGATGGCGGAGGAGTAGGGGACCCTATTTCAACTGGTCCCCGGAATTGAGCTGGATATCTACCAGACCACTCTGAGCACCCACGAAACCAGCCTGAGATGTAAGAAGATCTGGATCTCTACAAACAGAATATCGCAGGCGGTTGGTTTTGAGGTACGAAGCGGGGAGCCGTGATTCTGCGGGCAGATATCAGAGGATAAACGGCAGCGGGAGGGTGCCTGGCCGTGGGGATCCTACACCGCCGGTGACCGACAGCCTCACGCACTGCGGACAGGCACAGACTCGCAGACTGGTAGCATCGGGAAAGGACTTTAGGGCAGCCCCTGGGGTGGAGGACCAGACTGGCTGGGTCGAGCCTGCGAACTGCAGCCTCCGAGACGGAAACCCGGTGCGCCGGGGTCACGCGGGTGAACTGCAGTCCCCGGGGTGGAAACCCCGAGCGGCAGAGTGGCGCACACGCGAACTGGGAGCGGCTGGCGGTTTTAGAAGCACAAAGGGCAGAGACATGCCCCGACCTGGAGGCAGGACTGGGAGCGCTGCGGAGGGGCGCACAACCCAGGATGCTGCAGTTTATAGCAGCACGGACAGAAACGGAGACGGTGTGGCCTGGAGAGCTCACTGAAGAACAGACTGCGGTCTCTCTGCTCTGAGGCAGAGGGTTGGAAACGGTCTCTTCTGCTCTGACTCGCGGAAGAGACACGGAAAGCCGCCAGGGAAAGGCGCCAGAGAACAAAAGCCCCAAAGACTGATTCCCGCTGAGCCCATCCCCCGCCACAGGGGCGCAGGGCAACTCCGCCCAAACAGGGTTGCCTGAGTAACAGCACAGCAGGCCCCTCCCGCAGAAGACAGGCTGGGAAAACAAGAGGCCAGCAACCCTAAGGCCCAAGAAAACAGGTGCATCTTGCTTGGGTTCTGGTCAATAATTTGGACTCTATACATTCCCTCAAACACCCATCAACAGAATGACTAGGAGGAGGAGCCCCCAAAACAGAAAAGACTCAGAGATTATGACTTATGCTGCAGATTTACAAATGGATGCAGATATAACCAAGATGTCGGAGATGGAATTCAGGCTAGCAATTGTGAAGACAATGGCTAGAATGGAGAAATCAATTAATGGCAGCATAGAGTCTCTAAGGGCAGAAATGAAAGGTGAATTGGCAGAACTTAAAAATGCAATCAATGAGATCCAATCCAATCTAGATAATCTAACAGCTAGGTAACTGAGACAGAAGAGAGAATAAGCGACCTGGAAGACAATATAATAGATAAAAAGGGAAAAGAGGAGGCCAGGGAAAAACAACTCAGAATCCATGAAAATAGAATCAGAGAAATAAGTGACACCATGAGGCGTTCCAATTTCAGAATAATTGGAATCCCAGAGGGAGTGGAGAGTGAGAGAGGACTAGAAGATGTATTTGAGCAAATCATAGCTGAGAACTTCCCTAATCTGGGGAATGAAACAAACATTCGAGTCCTAGAGGCAGAGAGGATCCCTCCTAAGATCAAGGAAAACAGGCCAATACCCCGGCATGTAATAGTAAAACTTGCAAATCTTAGAACCAAGGAAACCATCTTAAGGGCAGTTAGGGGGGAGAGATTCCTTAGGTACAGAGGGAGGAACATCAGAATAATGTCAGACCTATCCACAGAGACCTGGAAAGCCAGAAAGGCCTGGCAAGACATATTCAGGGTACTAAATGAGAAGAACATGCAGCCAAGAATACTTTATCCGGCAAGGCTTTCATTTAGAATGGATGGAGAGATGCAGAGCTTCCACGACCGGCAGAAGTTGAAAGAATATGTGACCACTAAGCTGGCCCTGCAAGAAATATTAAGGGGAGTTCTATAAAAGGAGAAAGACCCCAAGAGTGATCTACAACAGAAATTTACAGGGACAATCTATAAAAACAACGTCTTCACAGGGAACATGATGACAATTAATTCATATCTTTCAATAATCATTCTCAACGTGAATGGCCTAAACGCTCCCATAAAATGGCACAGGGTTGCAGATTGGATAAAAAGACAGGACCCATCCATATGCTGTCTACAAGAGACTCATTTTGAACCTAAAGATACATCCAGACTGAAAGTGAAGGGATGGAGATCTATCTTCCATGCCAGCGGACCTCAAAAGAAAGCTGGGGTAGCAATTTTTATATCAGACAAATTAGATTTTAAACTAAAGTCTGTAATAAGAGACACAGAAGGACACTATATCATTCTTAAAGGGTCTATCCAACAAGAAGATCTAACAATTGTAAATATCTATGCCCCCAACATGGGAGCAGCCATCTACATAAGCCAACTGTTAACCAAAATAAAGAGTCATATTGATAACAATACGTTAATTGTAGGAGACCTCAATACTCCATTCTCAGCAATGGACAGATCATCTAACCAGAAAATCAACAAGGAAACAAGAGCTTTGAATGATACATTGGACCAGATGGACCTCATAGATATTTACAGAACATTCCACCCTAAAACAACAGAACACTCATTCTTCTCGAGCGCACATGGAACTTTCTCCAGAATAGACCATATACTGGGTCACAAATCAGGTCTCAACCAATACCAAAAGATTGAGATTATTCCCTGCCTATTCTCAGACCACAATGCTCTAAAACTGGAACTTAATCACAAGAAAAAATTTGGTAGAAATTCAAACACTTGGAAGCTAAAGACCACTCTGCTCAAGAATGTTTGGGTCAACCAAGAAATCAAAGAAGAACTTAAACAATTCATGGAAATCAATGAGAATGAAAACACATCGGTCCAAAACCTATGGGATACTGCAAAGGCGGTCCTAAGGGGGAAATACATAGCCATCCAAGCCTCACTCAAAAAAATAGAAAAATCCTGAATTCACCAACTAACTCTACACCTTAAAGAACTAGAGAAAAAGCAACAAACGACGCCTAAGGCATGCATTAGAAGAGAAATAATTAAAATTAGAGCAGAAATCAATGAATTAGAAACCAGAAACACAGTAGATCAGATCAACGAAACTAGAAGTTGGTTCTTTGAAAGAATTAATAAGATTGATAAACCACTGGCCATACTTATCCAAAGAAGAGAGAAAGGACCCAAATTAATAAAATTATGAATGAAAGGGGAGAGATCATGACTAACACCAAGGAAATAGAAACAATTATTAGAAATTATTATCAACAACTATATGCCAATAAACTGAGCAATCTGGATGAAATGGAGGCCTTCCTGGAAACCTATAAGCTGCCAAGACTGAAACAGGAAGAAATTGACAACCTGAATAGGCCAATAACCAGTAACGAGATTGAAGCAGTGATCGAAAACCTCCCAAAAAACAAGAGTCCAGGGCCTGATGGATTCCCTGGGGAATTCTACCAAACATTCAAAGAAGAAATAATACCTATTCTACTGCAGCTGTTCCAAAAAATAGAAACAGAAGGAAAACTTCCAAACTCATTCTATGAGGCCAGCATTACCTTAATCCCCAAACCAGGCAAAGACCCCATCAAAAAGGAGAATTTCAGACCAATATCCCTGATGAATATGGATTCCAAAATCCTCAACAAAATCCTAGCTAATAGGATCCAACAATACATTAAAAGGATCATCCACCACGACCAAGTGGGATTTATCCCCGGGATGCAAGGGTGGTTCAACATTCGCAAATCAATCAATGTGATAGAACACATTAATAAGAGGAGGGAGAAGAACCATATGGTCCTCTCAATTGATGCAGAAAAAGCATTTGACAAAATACAACATCCTTTCTTGATTAAAACTCTCCAGAGTATAGGGATAGAGGGAACATTCCTCAAGCTCATAAAATCCATCTATGAAAAACCCACAGCGAATATCGTCCTCAATGGGGAAAAGCTGAGAGCCTTTCCCTTAAGATCAGGAACACGTCAAGGGTGCCCACTCTCACCACTGTTGTTCAACATAGTACTAGAAGTCCTAGCAACAGCAATCAGACAACAAAAAGAAATAAAAGGTATTCAAATTGGCAAAGAAGAAGTCAAACTCTCTCTTTTCACAGACAACATGATACTTTATGTGGAAAACCCAAAAGACTCTACCCCCAAATTACTAGAACTCATCCAGCAATTCAGTAATGTGGCAGGATACAAAATCAATGCACAGAAATCAGTTGCTTTCTTATACACTAACAACGCAACTGTAGAAAGAGAAATTAAAGAAACAATTCCATTTACAATAGCACCAAAAACCATAAGATACCTCGGAATAAACCTAACCAAAGAGGTAAAGGATCCATACTCTAGGAACTACAAAACACTCATGAAAGAAATTGAAGAAGACACAAAAAGATGGAAAAATATTCCATGCTCATGGATCGGAAGAATAAACATTGTTAAAATGTTTATGCTACCCAGAGCAATCTATATCTTCAATGCTATCCCCATCAAAATTCCAATGACATTTTCCAAAGTGCTGGAACAAACAATCCTAAAATTTGTATGGAATCAGAAAAGACCCCGAATCGCCAAGGAGATGTTGAAAAAGAAAAACAAAGCTGGGGGCATCACGTTGCCCGATTTCAAGCTATATTACAAAGCTGTGATCACCAAGACAGCATGGTACTGGCACAAAAACAGACATGCAGACCAATGGAACAGAATAGAGAACCCAGATAGGGACCCTCAACTCTATGGTCAAATAATCTTTGACAAAGCAGGAAAAAACATGCAATGGAAAAAAGACAGTCTCTTCAATAAGTGGTGCTGGGAAAATTGGACAGCCACATGCAGAAGAATGAAACTCAACCATTCTCTAACACCATTCACAAAGATAAACTCAAAGTGGATGAAAGACCTCAATGTGAGACAGGAATCCATCAAAATCCTAGAGGAGAACATAGGCAGTAACCTCTTTGACATCGGCCACAGCAACTTCTTTCAAGATACATCTCCAAAAGCTAGTGAAACAAAAGCAAAAATGAACTTTTGGGACTTCATCAAGATAAAAAGCTTCTGCACAGCAAAGGAAACAGTCAACAAAACAAAGAGGCAACCCACAGAATGGGAGAAGATATTTGCAAATGACACTACAGATAAAGGGCTGGTATCCAAAATCTATAAAGGACTTCTCAAATTCAACACCCAAAAAACAAATAATCAAGTCAAAAAGCAGGCAGAAGAGATGAATAGACACTTCTCTGAAGAAGACATACAAATGGCTAAGAGACACATGAAAAAATGTTCATCATCATTAGCCGTCAGGGAAATCCAAATCAAAACCACACTGAGATACCACCTTACACCAGTTAGAATGGCAAAAATAGACAGGGAAAGAAACAACAAATGTTGGAGAGGTTGTGGAGAAAGGGGAACCCTCTTACACTGTTGGTGGGAATGCAAGTTGGTACAGCCACTTTGGAAAAGTGTGGAGGTGCCTCAAAAATTTAAAAATAGAGCTACCCTATGACCCAGCAATTGTACTACTGGGTATTTACCCCAAAGACACAGATGTAGTGAAAAGAAGGGCCATATGCACCCCAATGTTCATAGCAGCAATGTCCGCAATAGCCAAACTGTGGAAAGAGCCGAGATGCCCTTCAACAGATGAATGGATAAAGAAGATGTGGTCCATATATACAATGGAATGTTACTCAGCCATCAGAAAAGATGAATACCCAACTTTTACATCAACAAGGATGGGACTGGAGGAGATTATGCTAAGTGAAATAAGTCAAGCAGAGAAAGTCAATTATCATATGGTTTCACTTATTTGTGGAACATAAGGAATAACATGGAAGACATTAGGAGAAGGAAGGGAAAAATGGGTGGGGGGAATTGGAGGGAGAGATGAACCATGAGAGACTATGGACCTGAGAAAAAAACAGGGTTTTAGAGGGGAGGGGTGAGGGGGGATGAGTTAGCCTGGTGATGGGTATTAAGGAGGGCACGTACTGCATGGAGCACTGGGTGTTATACGAAAACAATGGATCGTGGATCACTACATCAAAAACTAATGATGTATTGTATGGTTCCTAACATAACATAATAAAATTAAAAAAAATATAAAGTAAAAGTTAAATCGGAAAAAAAATTAAAAAATAAAAAATATTTTTAAAAAAGAGTTGATAAAATAAGAAATTGGTTGAAAAAGGAAAGAGAAAAAAATAAAATTGAAAGAATAAAGAATCGTGGGGAAAAAAAACAAGAATTCTATATATTATTTTTGCCTAGCTCTGGAGTTTTGCAGTTCTGTGTGATCAGTAAACTTGGTCTTGGCCAGATGTTCTTGCTGATCTTCTGGGGGAGGGGCCTGTTGCATTGAGGTGTCTTGGCCCCAGGAAGAATTGCAATGCCCTTGCCAAGGGCCAGGCTAAGTAATTGCTCTGGATTGCTCTATGTAGCTTTTGTTCCCTGAAGGCTTTCTACACTGCTTTAAGGGATAAGAATGAAAAAGGCAGCCTCCCAATCTCCAACCCTGGAGCCAAAACTAAGGGTCCCACTCCACAGTGCACCCTCAGGGAAAAGCAGTCACTCCTGTCCCCCTGATCTCCATCGGCACTCCGTGTTCACCCAGCCTGTGACTGAGAGTTTCTATCTCAGGCAAGCGACCCTGTTTTGAGTCTCCAAACCCTGCAAACTCCTGTGGCATGCACTCGTACCTCCCCCCCTTGGGGGAGGAAGGGAGCTCTTGCCCCGGTTCTGCTGCTTACTGGGCCCCTGCTTGGCGAGCAATCGTCCAACCCTGCTGCAGTTCGAGGTTTGTGGCAACCCTGAGCTGAAGCCCACTTCTGGGCTTGCTGATTGCAGCTGGCTTCCCTGCTCCAATGCCTGGGAACTCTGCTGCACTCAGGCACCCCCAGTCTTCCTGTGACCCTGGGGATCCTGAGACACACTCTCTCACCTAGGATTCCACCCCACTTCACCACATGAGTGCATTTCAGGCAGGGATGTCCTCACTGGAGCAGACTTTTAAAAGTTTTGATTTTGCCCTGTGCTGCTGTATCACTTTCTGGTGTGGCCTGATGGAGACTCCCTCCCCCCATGGTTTATCTTCCCATATATCAGCTCGGATTCACTTCTCTGCACCTCATAACTTGCAGAAAGTGTTGCTTTTCTTTTTGTAGAATTGCAGCTACTCCTTTCTTAGATCTCTGGTTCAGTTCACAGATGTTCAGAATGATTTGGTAGCTCTCTAGCTGAATTCCTGGGACCAGATAAACTAAGGTCTCTTACTCCTTTGCCATCTTGGACTATCCCAATATCTTTATCTTCTTTTTAAAAATTCAAGTATATAAGAGAATTTTAACTATAATTGCCTCCTTTCAACTTTTATGCTATTGCAGTTTATTATAGCAGTTAATTCATTTTTCCTCTACTCTATAAATTATTTTACTTTTGTTTTCTTAATTTTGTCTTTTTTCCCCCAAATATTATTCTGTTCTGCATCTTAGACCTTCAAGGAAACTTTCTCTCTGAAGCACATTCTTTAGAATTCCCTTTAATTGTGGTCTAGTAGCGAACTCTCTCAGCTTTTCTTTTCTAAGAATGTCCTTTTTTTACCCGATTTCTTGAAACATATTTTTATTCAATGCAGAAATATGCACAGGTATTTTCTTTTACATATTAAAAATATTATTTTACTCATTTCTAATTTTGAGTTGTTTGTTAGAAGTGGGTCACTCTTTTGTAGTAATCTGTATTGCCTTTCCAGCTACTTTTAAGATTTTTTCCCTTTGATATTCTGTAGTTTCAATGTCAGAACAAGTGATGAGAATACTTTTCACTGTAAATCCTCTTTTGAAGAGGTATGAATTCATTACCTGTGCCAATGTTTTAATTTTAGGAAAAAAGGAATGGCTTATAAATTTTATGAGATACCTTTTCAGCATCAAAGAATATGATCTTTTTTTCTCTTATAATTTATTAATATAATGGATTATTTGACACATACATTTATATTTAACTATTCTTTTATTTCTGCATAAAACCTATTTGGTCATAGTGTATTACTTGTTTGATGTATTTCTGGGTCCTTGCTAACATTTTACTTAAAATTATCTGTTTTTTACTTAAAATTGAGATTTTTCTATAATTTTACTTTAGATGCTATCATGGTAAGGTTTTATTATTAAAATTTTACTGGCTTTGTAAAGTGAAATAGGAAGATTTATATCTTTTTTATGGACAAGGATAGTTTCAATAGCATTATCAGTCTTTAATAGATTATTTAAAATTCAGCTGTGAAGAAACCTGGTCCAGGTGCCCTTTTCAATAGGATATCTTTTATTACCTCCTGAATTTCATTCTAATTGGTGCATTAAAATTTTCCACTTCTGGTTGGGTAATTTTGGTAGTTTATATTTTTTTCTAGGAAATCATGCTAATTGTCTTGATTTTCAAAGTTGTCTTTCACTTATATATAGCAGTATTTCAAGGTTTAAAAAAAATCCTCCTTTATGGTACATTGTCTTTCTCATTCCTCATGAAGTCTATGTGTCTATTTTTTTTCTCCTTTTGCTTCCTCAATGAGACTTATAAGTTTTGTATCTATTCTAAACAGCAATGCCCTTTAAGTAATTAACATTATTATCAACCTATCAACCATAATCCTAACCATTAAGAGGTCGTGACTCAGAATAGTTTACAATTTAAAAACCTACTACACCAAAAGAAAAAGAAACTTAATTTTGCAATGTGTTAAATGAAAACATATGTTTTAAAAATCCTATTGGCTTTGATTAGGAGAGACACAACACAGAAAAATCATGTTTATCAAAGTTAATTACTGATGTAATATCAGACAAATCTGAATTTTCAAGAATAAATATCAAGATAAAGTGTTTTATTGATAAATATTCATCCATCATTAAGAAGTTTTATATGTTGAAAATATTTCAATAATCACATGTAGATCCAGTTGTAACAAAGTTGTATTATAAAATCCAAGTAGACAAAAATGCTATTGGACTGTGTCATTAAAGCACACCTCTCAGTCTTTCTCATTAAATTAAAATAAAATTAAAAACCTAAATGCATAAGGAGGATCTTGAAAAAGTCTGATTTCAGAATGCACAATAATGCCAGTGTGTGAGAACTGAGTTAAATTGGTTTATTTAGAAAAAAAAATGAAAGAACATGCCATATTTGTATTTCTAGTTTAGTGAGTCAAATTTGTTCCATATATACTCTTCCTTCCCCATTACATAATTTCATATACCCATGGTACACTTAGGAAAAAGGTGACAGATTTTATTTACTACTAAACAAAATGGAATAATAATAGATGAAACCCCACTCCAATCAGAAAATGTAACTTCAAAGAAAGTAGGTAGGAGAAAATATATGAACAAAAACATAAGCAAAAACCTGTAACTTATTAAAGAAAACAAATTGAAAAAGTTTATATAACAAAGATCTGAAAACATGCAGATGTTTCAATATTAGAAAAACTAACATAATTGCAATATTAATGTCCGTGGAAGTCACATGTGATTGTTTTTAACAATGGAGAGAATGATGTGTGTGGAGGTGAGAAATATAAACAAATTAAATCATCTGTTTTAGTAGGAAGGAAGCTGGTAAAACTGTAAACTGAATAATTATGCAAGAGTAGTATAAGCATGCTATTTAGGAATATAGAGTAAAATACCAGAAGAAAGAGCTACAAGTGTTGAATGTAGTCATCACTAAGAAGTAAGAATCAAGGGTGGGATGGAATAAATTAGGCTACACGTTTTTTCTGTTATAAGCCGAGAAATTCAATTTTACTTATTAAAAATACGTACAAGCATTTTAATGACAAAAAATTAAATAAAAAATATTCAAAAGGCATATAGAGCATTACTTTAATTATGTATTTACTTGTGGATGTGTACACACGTTCTTAAATGCATCAAAAATGCCAACAGATAAATGACAAAGAACTTACAGTTTTATCACAAAGTAGTGAGATTATGGGCAAATATATTTTATTTCTAAAACTTGTTGTATTTTCAAAGTGTACTATAGTACTGAAGATGTGTCTATATTTAGAAAACAAAATTTTAAATACATCTGTCAAATACATGCCAACACTGTGTTAAGTGCTGGGGATGCTTAGATGAATAAGATGCGGACAACCACTACCTGAGATATCTAGAGTGATAGCTTCAGACAATTGAGAAGCAACTCAAATGACTGCAAGCCACCTCTAACCAGTCTTTTAATCAATTTCCTGCTTTTTAAATTTTCTTTTCTGTCCTTTGTTACTTTAAAGGTGGGTTGGAGGAGGTATCAAATTCTGTTGTCTCTACTTTTATCAGGGAACTAAGGCAGCATTTTTTTATAATCACGTGTTACATACTTTCAGAGCATTCATATCTCTATCTGATATTTATAAAGTTGTGCTGACTACTCGTGTACTTTGTAATGTAAGCAGATTTTGCATCTTCTACTGCATTATTTATTTAGGAAGCTATTTTTGTGGTTTTCTTTTTTTGTTATTATTTTAGGTTAAGTTCCCATTTTTTAAATCAATTTATCCTTAAACATATGCTCATCAAAAAATTGTTTAAGTATGAGATTCTGATTGTATTTGCTGTTATTCCTTAATAGATATATTTTTAGATAAATGGTATGAAAATCAAATGCCTCATAACATGCAAAATAATCCTATCTTTACATTATAAGAAAAAAGGTATGTTATGGAGAAACAGATGGTGAATGGGCTGTGACTCTGCACAAAATGTTCTAAGTTTTGTAACAAGACTCTATTAGCAAATGGAAAAGTGTATCTGGACAAAGACCAACTGCCTGGAGTTAGTACACAAGACCATTTCCTTTTTTTTTTTTTCTCAATGACATGAACAATATGATTGAGTCACATTGCTGAAAACAGTTAAACAAGACTGACAAATGAATAATGCTTCAAACCATGAAATCCCAATTGGTCCAATCACACATAAATTTATCATGCCTACAGAGATGTTTTTGTAGCTACAAGTTGTGTTCCTCCCACTGATATAACTAATGAATGGAAGTAGGCCAAGTTTACTATATAATCTACTCAAGCATGTGTCTTCAGATAATTTTTTTTTTAATCAGAGGATTCTTCTGTGATATAATTTCTTTTCTCTTAATACTCTTGACAAATGCCATTACAAAATCTCTTGAAAAGGGATTTTATGTATTATTTGGAAATGCTTCTGCTGTGATTGTGAATAGTTGAATAACATTAAGAAACACAACTTGTTCACCCAATAAAACAGGTTGAAATGAGCTATAATCACAGCTAGTAACCATAGTAATACTGTATTAAATATGAGTCAAACCCTTAAAGAAAGTGTTTTGAAAGATGGATGTCAGATAGAGGTTTACATGAGGAGGCTGAGAGCCATTTCAAGGCATAGTCAGAAGCCTAATGTCCAAGTTGAGATACTGAGGCTGTATTTGGAAATCTACAGAAATGTCTACAGAAAAGTGAGTAAGTCCAGGTGAGAAATCAACTTTTACTCTCTCCCCAGATGGTTTGTCTCCAGTTGAATTTATAAGTCTCAGAGCTTTCTTTTTCCCCTAACAAAGCCTACTTGTTACTGAATATGGAACCTGGCCTCGAAGCTGGGTTCTTTCTTGAATCTTCCATCTTTCTCAAAGCAACTTATCCATTGAAGATGACAGCATGGACTGGAAAACCTGTAAGTATTGCTATGATGAATTCTAGATGTTAGGAGAAGTGTGAATTAGGCCCTTGCCAGGACAAGCACCTAGTGACAATAGGGCTCTCGAGAGGGGTTTCAGGTGGCCAGGAACTTCTGAGTTCCAATGGCAGCAACACAGTTGAGTGGGGAGAGAAGGAAGGGATTTGTGAAAGGTCTCCAGGTTCCACACATGGAGTGTCCTTGGAGGCCAGATAAGAAAGTGTGATTTGGGGAGATGAAGATGGTGGTGGATTAGGAGGACCCTAGGCTTGCCTCATCCCATGAATACAACAAGATAACTAGAAAAGCATCCTAAATACCCCAGAAATCAACCTGAAGACTGGTAGAACAACTCTATAACTTAAGGTAGAGAAGAGGCCACATTGAAGAAGATAGGAAATGTAGAGACACAGTTTGGGAGAGAAACAGATTGTGCTTGCCATGCTAGGGAGGGATCCCCAGTCATGGAGAAGGGTGAGAGACAGACTAGCACACAAGGGAGCCCACATGGGGAAGATGAATCCCCATAGCAGCTGGTTTAGAAAGCAAGAGGGAGTGAATTTCACGATTCTTGCAACCAGCAGGGCTTAATTCCTGGAGTTTTATTTTTTTATTTTTTTTATTTTATTTTTTTTAAAGATTTTATTTATTTGCTAGAGAGAAAGACAGCCAGAGAGGGAACACAAGCAGGGGGAGTGGGAGAGGGAGAAGCAGGCTTCCCGCTGAGCGGGGAGCCCGATGCGGGGCTCGATCCCAGGACCCTGGGACCATGACCTGAGCCGAAGGCAGACGCTTAACGACTGAGCCACCCAGGCGCCCCAATTCCTGGAGTTTTAAAGGTCAGCTGGCTTGGCTCAGGGAGAACCTTGAGACATTGAGGTCGTTCTTGGAGAGAAGGCAGGGCAAATAGCCCACACACATACAGCATGCTGAAGCAGTGATCTGAAGAGTGCCCGGGGCACATAATGGGGAGGTTATTTGCTCACCTCAGAGTGTCTTGGAGTGTATCCCAGAGAGGCAGCATCCACAGAGACCCCTCTGGGAACAAAGGGACAAAGGAAGGCACCATTTCCCTCCCCTGCCCTTCAGCATAAGCACAAGGCCACCTATGGGAACCAGCATAGCTCTGACATAGACTACCTAACTTGCTTACACCAAGCCCCCTGTCCCATGCTCCAGTGGAGCCACATTTCCCAGTCATGCTTAACTCAGTCCCAGCATGGCAGACCCCCTCCCCCAGAAGACCAGCACAAACCTCTGCTCACACTGCATCTCCTACCCAGGAGTTTTATAAGGCCTTTGTTCTGGTGGCAGTGGTAACAGGTCTCATTTCATAAGCACACCAGAGCACACCAGTTAAAATACATCAATTTCAGGGCAGGGACCAAACACTGCCCACAACAGGCAAAGACAGCCTCTGCAGACAACTGGCCTGAAGGATAAAGTGGCCAAGACAAAACAGCAGACTGCATGCAACACACATGGGGACGCTCACTGAATTTCCAGGCCCTGGGGAACAAGAGACACTACATGGCAGGGCACTCAAGAACAGCTGACTCACTTAACATACAGAAATAGGCACAAAGACATAACAAAATGAGAAGAGAAATTTGTCCCAGATGAAGCAGGACAAGGGCATAGCTGAAGACCTAAGTGAAACAGATATAAATAACATTCCTGATGGAGTACTTAAAGCAATGATCATAAGCAATGATCATCATTGGACTTGAGAAAAGAGTGGAAAACATCAGTGAGACCCTTAACACAAAGATTAAAAAAGAACCAATCAGAGATGAAGAGTGCAATAAATAAGTTTATCAACACACTTGATGCAATGAACCGCTGGGTGGAAGAAACAAACAAAAGAACAAATGAATGATCTAGAATACAGGAGTAATGGAAAGTAATAAAAAAATAAGAAGGAAAGTAATCAAGCTGAACAAAGAGAGAAAAAAGAATTATGCAACACGAGAATAGACTTAGGGAACTTGGTGACTCCATCAATCATAATAACGTTAATATTATAGGAATCCCAGAAGAAGAAGAGAGTAAAAAGGGGGCAGAAAATTTATGTGAAGAAATAATAGCTGAAAACGTCCCTAATGTGGAGAAGGAAACACATATCCAGATACAAGAGGCACAGAGAACCCCCAACAAAATCAACAAAGGCAGACCCACACCAAGACATGTTGTAATTAAATTGGCAAAATATAGGGCATCTGCGTGGCTCAATCAGTTACGTATCTGCCTTCAGCTCAGGTCATGATCCCAGAGTCCCAGAATTGAGCCCCATGTCAGGCTCCCTGCTCAGTGGGGAGTCTGCTTCTCCTCTCCCTCTGCCCCTCTCCCTGCTCCTTCTCTCTCTCTCTCTCTCTCACACACACACACACATAAAAAAATAAAATCTTTTAAAAAAAGAAAAAAATGGCAAAATATGGTGTAAAAAAAATTTTTTAAAGCAGCGAGACAGAAGAAGACAGTAACATACAAGGGAAACTCCATAAAGCTATTAGCAGATTTTTCAGCAGAAACTTTCCAAGCCAGAAACAAGTGGCATAATATATTCAAAGTGCTGAATGGGGAGAATCTCCAGCTAATAATACTTTATCCAGCAAAACTATCATTCAGAATAGAAGGAGAGATAAAGAGTTTCCTAAATAAAAACCACTCAATCAGCCCCACAAGAAATATTAAAGTGGACGTTTTGAGTGGAAAGAAAAGACCAAAAGTGACAGTAATGTGGTAGGAAACACAAAAGCAGTAAAAATGAATATTTCTCTAAAAAAAAAAAAAATCATTCAAGGAACTCACAAAATAAAGTGATATGCAATATGACACCATATACCTAAAACCTGGGGAGGAGAGGAGTAAAGAATGGTTCAAATCAACTTAATATATTCTGCTATATGCAGAAAATGTTATATATAAATCTAATGGTAACCACAAAACAAAAGCCACTAATAAATATACAAAGAATAAAGAGAAAGAAATCCAAATATATTGTTAAAGAAAATCAGCAAACCATGAAAGAGAAACACAAGATCAAGAAAATCTTCAGAAGCAACCACAAAACAAGTAATAAAATGGCAAAAGATACATATCTATCAATAATTACTCTAAATGTAAATTGATTAACTGCTCTAATCAAAAGACATAGGATTATAGAATGGATAAAAATAAAAAGACCCATGTATATGCTGCCTAAAAGAGACTCATTTTATACCTAAAGACACCTGCAGATTGAAAGCGAGGGGATAGAGAAACATTTATTATGCAAATGGATTTCAAAAAAAGCTGGACTAACAGTACTTATACTGTTCAATACAGACTTTAAAACAAAGACTGTAACAAGAGACCAAAAGAACACTATATAATAATAAAGGGGACAATCAAACAAGAAGATCTAACAATTGTAAATATTTATGCACCCAACATGGGAGCACCCATACATAAAACAATAACAAATACAAAGGAACTAATCAATAATAATACAATAATAGTAGGGGACTTTAACACCCACTTACATCAATGGACAGCTCATCTAAACAGAAAATCAACTTGAAAACAATGGCTTTGAATGACACACTGGATCAAATGGATTTAACAGATATATTCAAAACATCCCATCCTAAACAGCAGAATACACATTATTTTCACCTGCACATGGAACATTCTCCAGCATACATCAAATATTAGGCCACAAAACAAAATTCAACAAAATTCAAGATCAAAATCATACCAGGCATCTTTTCTGACCATAATGCTATAACACTAGAAGTCAACCATAAGAAAATATCTGGAAAGACCACAAATACATGGACATTAAATAACATGCTACTAAACATGAATGGGTCAACCAAGAAATCAAAAAAGAAATTCAAAACTATATGGAAACAAATGAAAATGAAAACACAAGGGCCCAAGACCTTTGGGATGCAACAAAAACAGTTCTTAAAGGGAAGTTTGTAGCAATAAGGCCTACCTCAAGAAGCAAGAAAAATCTAGAACAACCTAAACTTCCACCTAAAGGAGCTAGAAAAAGAACAGACAAAACCTAAAACCAGCAGAAGGAAGAAAATAAAAACAAGAAACCACAGGTGTTGCCAAGGATGTGGAGAAAAAAGAACATTTGTACACTGTTGGTGGGAATGCAAACTGGTATAGCCACTGTGGAAAACAGTATGGTGGTTCCTCAAAATATTAAAAATAGAACTACCCTATAGTCCAGCAATTTCACTACTGGGTATTTGCCTAAAGAATATGAAAACACTAATTCAAAGGGATACATGAACCCCAGTGTTTATAGCAGCATTACTTACAATAGCCAAATTATGGTAGCTGCCCAAATGTCCATCTACTGATGAATGGATAAAGAAGACATGGTAGATATATATTATTCAGCCATAAAAAAAGAATGAAATCTTGCCATTTACAATGACATGGACAGAGCTAGAGAGTATTATGCCAAGCAAAATAAGTCAGTCAGAGAAAGACAAATACCATATGATTTCACTCATATGTGGACTTTAAGAAACAAAACAAATGAGCATGTGGAAAAAAGAGAGAGAGAGGCAAACCATAACTATAGTGAAGAAACTGATGGTTATCAGTGGGGAGGTGATTTGGGGATGGGTGAAATAGATGATGGGGATTAAGGAGTGTACTTCTGATGAGCTTTGGGTGTGGAAATGGAAGTATTGAATCACTATATTGTACATGTGGAACTAATATTATACTGTATGTTATCTAGTTGGAATTAAAATGAAAACTTAAAAAAAAAAAAAGAAAGAAAGCATGGTTTGAAGAAAGTCACATTAGGAAATTTTCCTTGGTTTGTGATTTTATTATTGTTGTTGTTGTTGTTGTTTTTCTTACAGTAACAGGTTAGCAACTGAAAATGTGGGATATATTTTAAAAGTATTAAAAAGACAATAATTGCCACTAAAAAATCTTCAATCTTCATGTGATCTTTTCACTGACTTCACTGTTCCTGGGAGAATACAGTCTCTCATGACCCAAGGTCTTGTACCAAGCTTTGCAGAGTTCACAACCACCCCAACACACAAGTGCCTCCACCTGGATTCCCAGAATCTGGCTAGAAGGTACCATATCTGGCTCTAATACTCCTACTTTGAGAAGAGTCAGAGTTGTGACTCCTACCATATAGAGTTTATAAAAATGCATTCTTATAGGAATGATGTTTTGAAATGCAGTAGTTGTATGAATCCCAGAACTGCATAACCAGGAATGTACTTGAAACAACATAACCAAGAAAACTTTTTCCCATTCCATCTTGTCTTCCTCTCTCTAGTCTAGAAAGTTCTTTTAAACTCCAGTCAAAAAGAGTAAAGAACAGTTCTGAACAATAGGTCTCTTTGGCAAATCCTGCATGCTTGTCATATCTGTAATTGGAGATCTTTAATAATAATCATAGCTACTAGTTATTGAGTGTTGTGTATGGGTAAAGCAAAGTTTTGCATGTATTCACTCCTTGATCTTCACAACAATAACAACTGTTATTATCACTGCTCTACAGATGAGAAAGAGAGTCACAGGCTAACTTGCTCAAGGTTACACAGGTAATATGTGTTAAAGGTGAAACTCAATTCCTGACAGTTCACTTTCAGAGCCCAAGCTCTTAACCATTATGGTATATACCTCACTTTCAAAAATGTTTTGAGCACTCTCATACTTTAAAAATGTAGAGTTGTTTTCTTTTTTTATGTACCTTGATTTGCTCCTATGATTAACAATTAAGTAAGTATCTTTCAGCACAAATCTTTGTCCTAATCTTTAAAATTGTTAGGAAATTTTTTAAAATAACTATAGCAAAAAAATATATCAGGCTTTACTGTGATTGATATTTTCTTTTCTTGAAAGGAAGTCACGTTTTCCACTTTTATTGCGAGTTTCAATTTTAGAGTTTGTGCATGGTTCTTTGTTGAATTAACTATTAAGATCTTACTGGTTTACTTCTCTTTTTGCATGTACTCTTTATTAATTGTTATGTAGTTATTAACTTTTCACCATATTTGGGGCAAATATTTTTCCAAATGTTTCCCTGCCTTCAAAGTTTAGATGATTTCATGTATAGACAATTTTAATATTTAGCCAAAACAATCTTTCTTTTCCTTTAGTAATTTATTCCTTTGCTCATTTGAGTCTTTCTAATTCAGAAAAGAGAAAGATAATCATCAACTAGACCATACAAAGTGGTACACTGACCAATGCCAGGCTGAGAACAGGTGGTTACTGGTTAGTATTGAGAAAGAACCTTTTAGAAACTTCTATAACAATATTATAGAATACATTTTTGTCCATTTACTCTAAATAATAAGAAAATAGTGTTTATATTTTGTCTTTTTTATTCAATTTTTCTAATAATTCATTTTAATGCCTTTTTTAAAGAATTGCCAATGACATATTGGAGAAGTTTGACATCAGTGATCTATATTTTCTCCCTGTTTTTGGCACTTGGAGAAGAAGATAACATTTAAAAAAAGGTTTTTGTTTTTATTTTTGTCTGTTTTATTTATATACATACCCATTTAAATATAAGCCAAAGTTATTTTGATACATGGTATGTCGTATGTTTAAACATTATTTATAACAACAATTTTCAGAACCACAAGATGATGGTCTAGGAAACTCCAAAGCTCTCACCCCCCCCCCGCAAAGACAGAAAAAAAAATCAAAACCAACTAAAACAAAATTAAAAACAAAACAAAACAAAACAGAAGTTGTCTGAACCAACTTTATGGCAGCTCTGGAAAACAGTCAAAGGCTCATAGCCAGCAGGCAAATATGCAATTAAGAAAAAGCTATCTTTAAAATGGTGGGAAAAAATAAAATGGTGGGAAAGTTTTGTGGCATTTTTGCTCATTTTTTTAAAGATTTTATTTATTTATTTGACACAGAGAGACACAGCGAGAGAGGGAACACAAGCAGGGGGAGTGGGAGAGGGAGAAGCAGGCTTCCCGCTGAGCAGGGAGCCCGATGCTGGGCTCAATCCCAGGACTCTGGGATCATGACGTGAGCTGAAGGCAGATGCTTAACCGACTAAGCCACCCAGCGCCCCGATTTTTGTTCATCTTGTACCTCTCCCTTCCCGGTGCAGTGGTGATCTTGGTCTTGAACAAATGGCAGCACAGTTCCTGGATCCCCCCTTGAACCAGAGGTAGCAGAGCAGATTTTATTTGCAAATTATTATGCACATCTGTTCAAATTTGGCTGGGGGATATCCAAAGGAATGCCATAAGATACTCATCTCTGTTTTGCATAACTTGGAATGCAATCAGGAAAAGTGAAGGGCACTGTTTGCAAAAGCTACAAAATGATTATAATCTCACAGACATCTGGGGAAGAGATAGTGGGTGGAGATATATAATAGGCCATCAAAGGCCCAGAAAAGAAGCTGCGCCAAGATGCTTTGGAAAATTTAGAACACTCAAAATCAGCTATGTATCCAGAGGAATCTAGAAAACCACATGCATGATCTCTAAGCTCAGAGCAAGCTTACCTAAGAGATTAGGGAGTGTCCCAGCACAGAGTCAATTGGCAAAGCTGGAAAAATTATTGTTCTCTCTGTTTCACTTTTTAAAAAGTTTTTCTCGGTTTTGATTGTTTCTGTTCCTAGCATTCAAGAACATGAGCTAAAGGAATTGAGTCTTCAACAATCAAACATGACAAGAGATAGTGTTTGTAAAAATAGTTTAGAAAAGTCTCAAATGGACTTTATAGCCTTTAACAATCAAAATGATAATAACAAAAGCAAATCTTGGGGAATGGAGAGAATCTGATTTTCAGAGTTATCACATTATAATAGGCAATGTCCAATTTTCAATTTAAAGACTATAAGACATACAAATAAAAAAAGGAAACAACTTAAAATTTCAAAATAAATTCAAAGTAAACTGAAAAGTCATGTCTGAGAAAGCCTGGGTATCATACATACTAGACATAGACTTTACAACTATCTTAAATATACTCAAAGAGCTAAGGTAAAATTGGGACAAAGACCTAGAGAAAATCAGGAAACAATATATGAACAGATTGAGAATATAAACAGAGAGATACAAATTATTAAAAAAGGACCAAAAGGAAATTTTGGAGCTAAACAGTATAATAATTAAATTGAAAATTTTACTATGGGGTTCAACAGAGTTGAGAATGCAGAGAACCACTTAATTTGAAGATAAAACAATTTAAATGATCAAGTTGAGAAACAGAAAGAAAACACAAAATAAAGAAAAGTGAACAGAGCCAAGGGACTTGTAGGATACTATAAAGTAGATCAACATACACATTATGGTAGTCCCAGAAGAAGACCAAGAAAAAAGGGCAGAAGGATTATTTAAAGAAGTAAGGATAACAAGCTTCCCAAATTTGATCCAAAGATATGAATCTGAAAAACTAAGAAGTTCAACGAACTCCAAGTAAATGAACCTAAAGGGACTCACATTGAGAAACATTATCTGCAACATGTCAAAAAACAAGAGCAAATCTTAATAATAGCAAGAAAGAAATGAATGTAATGTACAAGGAATCCTTAGTAAAATTATCAGCTGATTTCTCATCAGAAATCTTGGAGGGCAAAAGAAGGAAGATGACATATTTAAAGTGATGAAAAAAAGGTGTCATCTGATAATTGCATATCTCACAAAATTTTCCTTCAAAAATAATGAAGAAATGAAGACATCCAGATAAACAAAAGTTGAGTGAGTTCATTTCCACTAAACCTGACTTACACAAAACACAAAAGCAGGTATTTCAGGTTGAAATGAAAAGAGGCTATACAATAACTTGAAGGTATATAATATAAATATCTCTGGTAAAGGGAATTACATAGGCAGTACAAAAGTGTCTATTATTGTAATTTTGGTTTGTAACTCTACTTTTTACTTTGTATAGGATTTAAAAGATAAATACATAAAAAATATAAAGCAAAATAAACACAAATGTAGCAGAAGGAAGGAAATAATAAAGATCAGAGAGGTGATGAATACATAGAGAATAGAAAATAAGTAAAGAAAATCAATCAAACCAAGAGTTGCTTCTTTGAAAATATAAAAAAAAATTGACAAGCTTTTAGCTAGATGGACCAAGATAAAAAGAGAGTCCAATTAATCAATTAGGAAATGAAAGTGGGGACATTACTTCCAATTTTACAGAAATAAAAAGATTATAAGAGGACCATGGAGAACTGTACACTAACAAATTGGATAACTTACATAAAATGGACAACCTACGAGAACTAAATTATGAAGAAATAGAATATCTCAATAGACCTATAGGTAGTAAGGGGACTGAATCAGAATAAAAAATTTCTTTACCAAGAAAAGTCTTGGACCAGATGGCTTCAGTGATGAATTCTACCAAACATTTAATAAAGAACTAAAACCAATCCCCAAAATCTTTCAAAAAATTGAGGAAGAATGAGTACTTCCAAACTTATTCTCTGAGACCAGCATTATCTCGATACCAACACCAAAGATACAACAAGAAAAGGAAACTACACAGCAATATTCTTACAAATATGGATGTGAAAATCCTAAACAAAATACTAACAAACCATGTTCCACAACTATTAAAACAATGATAAACCATGACTAATGAGATGTATTACTAGATTGCAAAGATAGTTAAATATATGAAAATCTTTCAGTGTGATATACAGATTAATAGACTGAAGGAAAGCCCACATGATTATCTCAACAGAGAAGAAAAAGCACTTGATGAAATTAAACAGTTTTTCATTGTAAGAATGCTGAATAAACTAGGAATAGAAGGAAACTTCATCAAAATAATAAAGGCTATATGCAAACAATACACAGCTAACATCATACTCAATGGTGAAAAACTGAAAACTTTTCCCCTAAGATCAGGAACAAGATGAAGATGCCTACTTTCACTTCAGATTCAGATTTGGAAGTTCTAGTCAAAACAATTAGACAATTAGACAGCAAAAGGCTTCCAAATTGGAGATGAATAGTAAAATTATCCATTAGCAGATGACATGATCTTAAGTATAGAAAACCTTAAAGATCACACACACACACACACACACACACACACATACACACACACACATGTTAGAGCTAGTAAATGAATTCAGCAAAGTTACAGGATACAAAACAACACACAAAATTGGTTACATTTCTATACACTTAGCAATGATTAATCCAAAAAAGAAATTAAGAAGACAATTTTATTTACAATGGAAAATCTTTGTAACATTGGATTTCACAGTGATATTTTTTTTTGGATATGAACCCAAAAGCACAAGAAACAAAGGAAAAAAATAGGTAAATTAAATATCCTAAAATTTTTTTAAAAAGTGTGTGCACTAACAAACACTACAAAGAGATTGAAAAGGCCATAGAATAGGAGGAAATATTTGCAAATCATATATCTGATAAGATTAATATCCAAAATACATAAAGAATGCTTACAACTTAACTAAAATATTTTTAAAAAGTTAATTAAAAATAGGCAATGGGGGCACCTGGGTGGCTCAGTCGGTTAAGCATCTGACTCTTGATTTTGGCTCAGGTCATGATCTCAGGGTCATGATATCGAGCCCTGCCTTGGGCTCCTTGCTCAGCATGGAGTCTGCTCAAGATTCTCTCTTTCCCTCTTCCCCTCTTCTCACTCTGAAATGAATAAATAAATATTTTAAAAATAAATAAATAAATAATGGGCAATGGACTTGAATAGACATTTCACCAAAGAAAAGATACAAATGTCCAATAAGCACATGAAAAAATGGTTAACATCACCAGTCATCAAGGAAATGCAAATCCAAATCACAATGAGATATCATTTCACACACGTTAGAATGACTTTTTTTTAATTTTTTTATTTTATTTTATTTTTTTTTAAGATTTTATTTATTTATTTGAGACAGAGAGAATGAGAGAGAGAGCACATGAGAAGGGGGAGGGTCAGAGGGAGAAGCAGACTCCCTGCCGAGCAGGGAGCCCGATGCGGGACTCGATCCAGGGACTCCAGGATCATGACCTGAGCCGAAGGCAGTCGCTTAACCAACTGAGCCACCCAGGCGCCCAGAATGACTTTTTTTTTTAATGGAAAATAGCAAGTGTTGGTGATGATGTGAAAAAATTGAAACACTTGGGCATTGCTGGTGGGAATGGAAAATAGCACAGCCACTGTGGAAAACGTTTCTCTGGTTCCTCAGAAATTAAACATAAAACCACCATATGATCCATCAATTCTACTTCTAGGAATATATTCAAAAAATTGAAAACAAAGACTCAAAACAGATATTCGTATACCAATTACCACAGCAGCATTCTTTTACAAGATTTATTTTTTAGAGGAGTTTTAGGTTCATATCAAAATCGAAATAAAAGTACAGAGGTGTTCCATAGAACCCTTTTGCCCAATTCATGTACAGCCTACTCTATTATCAACATCCGCCATCAGAGCGGTTGGTACATATGTTGCAATTGATGAACCTACATTGACACATCAAAATTACCTCAAGCCCATAGTTTATATTAGAATTCACTCTTGGGGGTATACATTCTATGACTTCGGACAGTTGTATGACATGTACATATCATTATAGTATTATATGGAGTATTTTCACTGCACTGAAGCTCCTTTGTATGATATTATAATAATGGATACATGTCATTATGCATGTGTCCAAACCCATAAAATGTACAATATCAAGAGTGAACCCTAATGCACAACTATGGACTTTGAAAAAATCCTCTGTTTTCCACATACTTACCCCCTTCTCCCAAGCCTTGGCAACTACTGTCTTTATAATTAAGTTTTGTTTTCCAGAATGTAATATAGTTGGAATCAGAGAGTTTATAATCATTTCAGATTACTTCTTTCCCTAAGCAATATGCATTTAAGGTTTCTCCATGTCTTCTCATGGCTTGATAGCTCATTTATTTTTAGTGCTATATAATATTCCATTGTCTAGATATAACACGGTTTACTTACCTATTTACCTACTGAAGGACATCTAGGTTGCTTCCAAGTATTTTGGCAATTATGAATAAAGATACTATAAATATCTGTGTGCAGGTTTTTGTGCAGACATAAATTTTCAAATTCTTTGGGATTTCACGCACCAAAGGTGTATGATTGCTGTATAGTAAGAGTATATTTAGTTTTATAAGAAACCACTCTACAGTAGTCCAAAGTGGCTATACTTTTGTGCATGCCTTAAATGTTTGATAGAACTCACCAGTGAACTCATTTGAACTTGGTGCTTTGTGGTTTTGAAGATTATTAATTATTTGTTCACTTTTCTTAGTAGATATTGTATATTTCTTCTTGTGTGAGTTTTGGCAATTTGTGCCTTTCAAGGAATTGATCATTTTATCTAGGTTATCAAATTTGTGCGTTTAGAGCTATTCATAGTATTCCTTTATTATCCTTTTAATTAAGGTCAGTGCGATCTGTAGTGATGTTCCCTCCTTCATTTCTAGTATTAGTAATTTGGGTCCTCTCTTCTTTTCTTAGTTAACATGGCTAGAGACTTATCAATTTTAATTTACCTTTCCAAAGAACCATCTATTGGTTTCATTGATTTTCTATATTGATTTCCTATTGTCAATTTCACTGATTTCTGCTCTTCCCCCCACACACACACACACTTTTTTTTTTTTACTTTTGCTTACTTTGGATTTAATTTGCTCTTCTCTTTCTAGCATCTGAAGGAAAAAAAAAGTGGAAACGGATATTTATTTAGATCTTTCTTCTTTTCTAATATATGCATTTATCACTTACTGACAATAGCCAAAAGATGGAAACCCCAAGTATACATCAACAGATGAATATATAAACAAAATGTAATATATATTTACCATGGAATATTATTCAGCTTTAAAAAGGAATGAAATTGTGATACATGCTAAAGCATGGATGAACCTTGGAAATATTATGCTAAGTGAAATAAACCAGAGACAAAAGGACAAATATTGTATGAATCTGTTTATATAAGCGCTGTTTAAATCTCAGCCTCTTGCAAGTGATGTTATCAGCTAGGAATGTCTGAGCTACTCACCTAAGTCCATGCTAATTGTGATGAGCCCCCACAGACATTTCCCTAACCAGACGCAATGTTGTGACTGGACTCGCCCTCATGGTTCTTATTTTGATTTCAGGACACAACTCAGGAACAACCATCAGAGAACTTTGCAGCGCAAGATTTATTACTCACAAGTCCTAGAATTACTGACATCATACCTGAGGGCCACACAGTGAGTTCAATGGTGGGAAGAGAAGAAAGGAGTACAGAACAGGGGCTCTGCTTTTGTTGGGCTCTGAGTGTGAGGTGCCTAGAATTTCATGGGCTCACTATTGGTGAGTTTAAGACATACTAGCAAGAATTAGGACAGGGAAAGAAAAAGCAGGCTCATGCAAACATTCAATTATCAAGATTATCCAGGGCTTTCTAAAAGGGGAAATTCATGGATGGGAAAATGACTTGGTTTCTTATCTAGTTGCTTTACTAATAAATGTGTCATACAGCCAGCAATGTTTATTCCAAATGGATGTCTTTGAAATGGATACCTCTATAATCAAAAGCTAATGTCAGTCACTGACATTACAGTGAGATACCTACAAAAGGCAAATTTAAAGAGACAGAAGGCGGAATGGAGGTTACCAGGGGCAGTGGGGAGGAATGGACAGTTATTGTTTTATGGGTAGAGAATTTCTATTTGGGATGATGAGAAAGTTCTAGAAATGGATAGTGGTGATGGTTATACAACACTGTGAAGTACTAAATGACACTTAATGCACACCTACACGTGGCTAAAATGGCAAATTTTATGTAACGTGTATTTGATTACAATAAAAAGCAATAAATTTTTTTCAAAGCCATATAATAATTTAATTCATCTTGACCAAACTAATTTACAATTATCCTTTGTCACATAGTATTCTTGTATTGATTACCTTCCAGTTTTAAACTCTTTTGACCCTTTATTCTGATTATCCACTGGGGCACCAATGCTATAATCTATTCCCTTTATTTTTTTTCCTTTTGTGATACTTTTTTTTTCTCATAGGGATGATTTTCTTCAGCCGTCCTTTAATAGCTACATAGTTTTCAATTATATAGATGTAGTACATTTCTTTCTTCAATGTAGGTAATTCAGGATATTTCTAATCTTTAATATTATACATAACGTTGCAACAAATATTCTTAGTCCAGGATTTTTCAGCATATTTAGTTATTTCATTAGTACAATTTAAAATAAATTTCAGTGTTCAAAGAGTAGAAAACTTACATCTACATCTATGTCTATTTTCCTATCTTAACCTATACCCAAATCCATATGCGTATCTATGTTTGTATCTCTTTAACTCTCATCTACATATCTAACTAGAAGCAGTCTATGGAAGTATAAATTTCCCACCACTATTAACAATGCTAGAGAATGTCATTTTTAAAAAAATCTAACTTGAAAGAATTGATTTATATGACTTTTATTTCTGGTAAGACAGAAATATTTGCACATTTTTACTAGACATATATATTTTTGAAATTTGTCAATTGCTTATTCACGTGTTTTGTCCATTCTTCTGTTAAATAATTGGTCTTTCGAGAACTCATTTGCAGAATTATTTTAAAATATAAGTGTGTGCTGTGCAGAAAAGAGGGTAGCAGTTTTGAGACCACTGTCCTTAGAAAGGCCTGCTTGCGAGGTAGGCCCTTGGCTGGCATCTGGGAACTTATATTTGGGGAGTGTTCTCTTGAGTGTCTAATTGATGAGAGGTGTCTTATTGCATTTAAACTGTTTGTACAAACAATGTGGTTTATGCTGGACACCTGCTTTCCTTCTGGGACTCTGGAATTTTGTTACACACTAGGCAGAGGGTACCTTCAGGATCAGCACCAATAAAGTCCTTCATAATTTTATACTGTTTGGAATTAAACATGTCCTCTGTGACTCCACTGGGGGAGGAGTCTCAAAAGTTTGCACCTGGTTTCCTCTGGCCTTCTCCCATGCACCTTTTTTTCCACCCTTGCTGATTTTGTTCTCTTTTGTCTATACTAATCTTAGGCCTAAGTGTGACTACAAACTGAGTCCTAGAAGTTGTCCCAGAGAATCGCCAAACCTGGGAGCAGACTTGGGGACCCCCTGACCATGCATTAATCTTTAATCTTGGAAGTCATGCACATATTATTTCTTACCATTGTCTTTTTATATGTGTGCAAATCAAAATATTCATTCCCCAGATTCACCCTTCTCAAAGCATTTCCTGCTGAAGTTCATTCCTGTTGCTCATTTCTTGTGCATCCCTATTTTCATTCTGCCCTGCTTATGTGGCAATCCTGGCAAAACTTCAATGATAGGCTGAAGGAAAATTATTAACAGAGGTGCTTTCTTAGATAGTACCTGCAGTATTGCCTAAGTTTCTAGACATTACGTATTTTTAGTCTCTGAACCTGTGAAGAAGACAAATTCTTAAAGTCATTCAGGTATGAAGTATTTATCAAGATCAGCTGCTGACTATGAGTTCCAACTCAACTCCATATGCCATTTAAATAGTGTAAATTCCTCCTAGCTCCTTGAAATATTTTATTATTTTTACTTCTCAACGTTATGAATTTTCATCTTTTCCTAGTTTTTATAAGTAGGTTTTTAAATGAGGAATGGGAGAAATGAAGCATGGGCTGCAAACCAGGCAGGGATTTAAATGGCAAATATTTTAATATATTTCCTAGCAGTTATTTTTCTCCATGCAAAATCTTTAACAGAGATCTTCAACAGAAATCTTTAACGAAATCTTTGACAGAAAATGTAAACTCTAGGTTGTAACTCTGTTAATAAAGGAACACTCATACATTTGAGAAGGGAAAAAATATAAAGAAGAGCTTTCAGAAGATAACGTCCCATTTAAAGGAAAAAAAGTGACTCAGGTAATTTAGTATAAACTCTTAAAAAGCAGGAAAAAATTATTCAAGTTAATTAGAAGTAAAAATTGCTTTTATGTTGTTTTATGCAATTCTGCTTCTGCAGAGTAAAATTAAATATCTTTATAAAATTAAGTCTCTTGGTACAAGCTGCCAACTATGCAAATAATTTTGTCATTTTTAGAACATGCTGAAAAAGAACACCATTTGCTGTATTAAATGGACAAGAGATGGCTTCAGAACTGACAGAAGATGGCCATGACAGGAAAAATAGAATACAATGTCCTGGGAAAGGAATAAAACCAACATAGGAATAAAAACCTATAAAAGCAGCACTAGATGGCCATTTGTCTACCAGCAACAATGACCACAAGAACTCCCCCGAAAATAACCCATGAAACAGACCATAATAACAATGAAATTTCTGAAGCAGATTTTCAAACTAAGATAAGAAAGATCTATAAGTCTACGTATTTCATGACTTTTCTGTTTTTGAGTTCTAAATTTGGTATCTCTCTTTTGGCTAGAATATTTCCTCAAGTTATATGTTAAATAATGATACACAGGCTATTTATTTTCTGACTCATTTTCATAGTATGTCTTTCTGTTCACTTTCAGATGTCTTTAAAAATGTAGCTTGTTATAAAATTCTTGCTTCACATTTCTTATTTCCAACATGATGGAATATGGAGTTCAACAAATCCTCTCTCCAAGAAGTTACTTTATAATGGGACAAAGTTGTCAAAAAAAAAAAAAAAACAAAACCATCAATTTCAGTATTCTGGAAATTGACCAAAGGCATAGGACCAAACTAAGAAGAATCTATTCACAAGAACTCCTGAACTTCCAGTTAGAACAGAACCAGTCTCTAGCATTCTTGCTTAAAGTTGCTACCATCCCTTTCTCAGAAGCCCTGTGAGTGGTCCTTTGACCAGGAGAGGGCTGACTGGGACACCAGTGCCTTTCATGCCACTGCTGGAGGAAGCTCACTCATCTTGGAGCATTGTCAGTCACAGTTGGAACCTTCAACAAGCAAACAAGGACAGCCAGCAGCTTGCCTGAGATGTAGTCAAGTTTGGAGCAAGTGTTGTCCCAGAAGATTAGTTAGGAATTTAACAGTAAGCTTTAGAAGGTGAGACAGTCTTTGGGGACTTGATAAGCTATCTATATGTCCTGGTTGACTGGAGGCTTGCAGACACACAGCAGAGAATAGAGAGAACCCAAGTCATCCAAATATCACTGGCCAAGAAGCCTGGACATTAAAGAAGACAAGCTGCAGGAGAGTCCAGTGGAAAGTGAAAGCTGGGGCAAATTTGAAAACAGTTGGGTTTCCTTGCAAATCAGTGCATCAGCACAGAGTAGAGACTTGTTGGTTCAAGGTGTTTGAGCCCCACTTCTCACAAATTCAGCTCTGTATTCACAGGGACACACCTAAAAAGCCAATCTTAAAAATAAAATTAAGGAAAATAAACTAAGCAGAGATATGAAGCCGCACACTGTGGAGGAACACAGTCTTTATCATTTAAACCAGGCCAATTACCAAACAAACAAAATAAATTAAAAAATGTATGAATTTGGGGTTGTGACAATATATTATCTAAAATGTCTAATATTCAACCAAAAATTATGAGACATACAAAGAAACAAATGTATGCTAAATACTCAGGAAAAAGCACTCACAAAGGATATGTCTTGGATGTCATCAAATACTGAATTTAGCAAAAGCTTCAAAGCAGCTATCTATTGTAAATATATAAAGAACCAAAGGAAACTTGTCAGAAAAGTAAAACTAAGCATAATGACAACAAATCAATGAAAATAGAAGTTCAGTGAAGATATAGAAATTATATATTTTTTTAAAAGAATTAAATGGAAATTCTGGAATCACTTCCAAAATAAATAAATAAAAAATAAAGTGAACCATTTACTGGAGGGATTCAGTGACAGATTTGAGGTGGCAGTAAAAACAGCAGTGAACTTGAACATAAACCAATATCGATAATTCAGTCTGAAGAACAGACAAAAACAGGCAATGGGATGACATTTCAAATATTAAAAGAAAAAAATGTCAAAGTAAGGCAAGTCTATAGAGACAAAAAGTAGATTAGTGGTGCGGTTCACGGGTGGTTCAGTCGGTGAAGCATCCAACTCTTGATCTCAGCTCAGGTCTTGGTCTCAGGGTTGTGAGTTCAAGCCCCATGTTGGACTCCACGTGGTGTGGAGCCTACTTAAAAAAAAAAAAAAAAAAGAGTAGTGGTTGCTTGGAGTTGAAGGTAAAGAGGGTAATCATAATTCATACTTTCTCAATTACTAGTGAGTTTGATTAAATTTTCATATATTTATTGGCCATTTATGTGATGAAGTTTTTAAAAATGCTTGTCAGGTGTTCTGCCATTTTCTACTGATTAGTTATTTAATGCTTTGTAGAAGCTGATCTGTATATTTTTTGTATTTTAATTCTTTGTCAATTTTTGTTATAATATCTTTCAATTTGGGGCTTATCATTTAGTAATAATAAATTCTTAATTTTTAAATTGTTTTTAAAACAATTTTGAGGTAATTGTGGATTCAAATGCAGTTGTGAGAAATAATACAAAGAAATCCCATTTACTTTTTATCCAGTTTCTCCCAATAGTGATAACTTCCAAACTATAGTACAATATCATAACCAAGACACTGACATTGATCACCACAGTGGTCCCTCCCGTTGCCCAGTTAAAGCCACATTTACTTTGTTCCTGCCCCACTCTTTCCTTGAGTACTGGAAGCCACTTATTTGTTTATTTCTTTTTTTTTTTTAAAAGCTTTTTTTTTTTTTTTTAAAGCTTTTATTTATTTATTTGACAGAGAGAGTGAGAGAGCACAAGCAGGGGGAACAGCAGAGGGAGAGGGAGAAGCAGGCTCCCCACCAAGCAGGGAGCCCGACGCGGGGCTCGATCCCAGGACCCTGGGATCATGACCTGAGCCGAAGGCAGATGCTCAACCATCTGAGCCACCCAGGCGCCCCTGTTTGACATTTCTAATGTTTGTTATTTCCAGAATGTTACATAAATGAAGTTATATAGTGTGTAATTTTTTTGGATTGGCTTTTTTCACATAATACCATTCTCATGACCTTTATCTAGGGTGTTGTCTGTACCAATAGTTCATTCCTTTTCATTGCTGAATAGTATTCCAGGATATGGATATGCCCCAGTATATTTAACTATTTACTTATTGAAGGACATCTAGGGTCACCTTTTTTGGCTATTACAAATAAGGCCACTATAAATGTTGGTGTACAAAATTTCCTGTGAACATAAGTTTTCATTTCTTCAGGCTAAATGCCCAGGAGTGCAATTAATGGGTTTTATGGTGGTTGCGTATATACTACATAAAAAAAAAAAAATTATCAAACTGTTTTCAGGAGTGACTACACCATTTTACATTCCCACTAGCAATGCATTAGTGATCCAAATTCTCCACATCCTCTGCCACCATTTGGTGGTATCAATATATATGTTTTTTAATTTTAACCATCTAATAGGTATGTAGTGATGTCTCATTGTGGTTTTAATTTACATTTCCTTAATGGTGTTGAACATCTTTCACATACATATTTTCTCATATGTATGTCTTCAAGACATTTTCAGTAGAAGATATCTTCATATCTTTTGCCCATTTTCTATTTAAGTTGGTTATTTTATTGCTGTTAATTTGAAAGAGTCTTAATATTATAGGATTACGTTGGATATATGGTTAAAAATATTTTCTCCTATTCTGTAGCTTGTTCCTTCATATGATTAACATGGTCTTGTTAACAGAGCAAAAGTTTTTAATTCTGATAAAATCTAATTTATCAATTTTTCCTTTTATGGATAATGTGTTTGGTATCACATCTAGCCATAAAACTGGAAGATTTTCTGATTTTTTGGTTCTTTTCTAAGTGTTTTATAATTTAACATTTAAATTCATGATCCATATTGAGTTAATTTTTATAGACAATATTAGTCTTGGGTTGTGGTTTATTTGTATTGCCTGTGAATGTCCAATTGCTCTAGCATCATTTGCTAAAAACAAACAAACAAATACACACACAACTCTGTCCTGTCTCCCTTTAATTGCTTTTGCACCTTTATCAAAAATTGATTGGGAATATTTGTGTGAGGTTGTTTCTAGGTTCTCAATTCTGTTCCCTTGCTCTGTCCCTCCATCAATACCATACATCTGATTATTGTAGCTATATAATGGGTCTTGAAATTGGGTAGACTGATTCAACTCACTTTATTCTTCTTTTTCAAAATTGTTTAGCAATTCTAGTTATTTTTCGTTTCCATATAAATTTTAGAATGATCCTATGTTTACAAAAAAATGCTTGCCATGATTTAATAGGAATTAGATTAAACCTGTATACCAGTCTAGGAAGAATTAACATCTTTATTGTGTTGAGTCTTCAAAACCATGAAAATTTTTTTACTTCTCCCTTATTTAAACCTTCTTTCATTTATTTTAAAAGAGTGTATATATGAAGAGAATGGATGAAAGTTCCAATTTTCTATACAGACTTCTCTGACACCAACCTGGGAGTGGGGAAGGGGTTACATTTCAGGTGCCCCACTTGACTTTGCTGATGTGAATGGAGATGGGACCAGACATAGTTTTTTCTGTAGTGTATAGCTGGAGTTAGAGGCATTATTGGCAAGAAGTTTTCTCGTAGTAGGCTATCCCTTTCTTGGTCCTTTATCTAGAGAATGTGAACTTTTTGGGGGGCTTTTTACATCTGCACCTTTGCCCTTTCTGGGTTGCCTTTCTCTTCACTTCCAAGTCTCAAATACAAAAAGCAAAAGGGAAATCTAGGGAACTCAAATCTAGGTCCCAATGTCACCTACCAGTCTGCCTTTCTCTCTCCTATAAAATGTCCAAGATTTTTTAGTTGTACTAAGCAGAAGGAATAGGGGAAAGTACATCTACTCCATCTTCCCAGAAGTGAAACATGAAATTTTAATTTAATATTGATTTTATTATTTTATGTAATGGTAATCATTTTTATGTCCCATTTAACAAGCCCCTCTATTCTTAAGGTTCATAATAATAGTTTTCTGCAATAATTTTTTATTATTACATAACAAAGTAACACAAATTAATTGACTTAAAATATCACATGTTTATTTTTTCCAGTTTCCATGGGACATGAGGCTTGGTCTGTTTTAGCTGGGCCTTCTGTTCAGTTTCACTAAGCTAAAATAAGGGGTCAGCCAATCTGTATTCTCATCTGGAGTCTGGGGGCCTCTTTTAGGTTGTTGACAGAATTCAGTTCCTTGCAGTTGTAGGACTGAGGCCACTGGATCCAAGAGTGGCATCTCTCCATAGACAGTTCACACATGGCAGGTTGTGTCTTCATAGAATCAGCAGGAAGGTGTCTTTATGTTTTGGATCTCTTCCTTCAGGAGAGGCTTCAAGAGGGCCTTCTCTTAAAGGGCTCACCTGCTTAGTGAGGTCTACACAGAATAATCTTCCTTTTACTAACTCCACTCCACTGATAGGGAACTTAATTAAGCAAATGAAAATCTTTCACCTTTACCACATAAGGTAACCTAATCACAAGAATAACATCCCACCATAAGCACTAGCCCCATTCCCACTCCAGAAGAAGGGACTCATGCAGGGTGGAAGGGCAGGGATCTTATGAACCAATGTAGAATTCTTCCTATCACATTTCCTTTATATTCTTTAAAAAGTTCACACATCAGCTTTTGATCAGTAAATGATATTTATATATGATATGATGTAGGGATCCAACTTCATTTGTCCCATAACACAATTGTGCCCACCCTCATGTATTGAATAGTATTGAATAGTTCATTCTTTTCTTTGGTTATTTACAGTTGTGCCTCTGAGATAAATCCAATGTAACCATATATGTATGCATCTGGTCTATTTATTCCATTAGTCAACTTGTGTATACCTATACAATGTCTCACTATCTTAATTTCTATACCCAATATAAGCTCTGATTATCTGTAAACAGCTGCCTTTTTTATTTGAGGAATACTTTGACTATTTTCAGGCCTCTGGTTTTTTATATAAAGTTTAAGATCAGCCTGTCAAGTGACTTGAAAAACCGTTTCAGGACTTTTATTGGAAGTGTATTTTTATCTGTTGGTGAATCTGGGAGAAATTAAATCTTTATGTTAGTGCATCATCCATTTATATACATAGTAAACATTTCCATTTACTAAATCTTCATCAGTCTTAAATAAATTATTATAATTTGCTCCTTCAAATCTGGGACATATTTTGTAAATTCTTTTCCTAAGTACCTTTTCTATTCTTATTGTTGCTGTTATAGATGGCAGCCTTAAAAAATACATTTAAAACTGTATGTTTCTGGGACATCTGGGTGGCTCAGTCAGTTAAGCATCTGCCTTCAGCTCAGGTCATGGTCTCGGGGCCCTGGGATCGAGCCACATGTCACGTTGGGTTCCCTGCTCAGCAGGGAGTCTGCTTCTCCCTCTCCCTCTGCACCTACCCCCTGCTCATGGTCTCTCTCTCTCTAATAAATGAATGGAATCTCAAAAAAATAAATAAAACTGTATGTTTCTGGTATACAGAAATACAATTGGCATTTTAATATTGACCTTATATTAAACCAAATTATTAAACTCTTTTATCAATGTTAATAATTTATCTTTAGATTATTATTTTTTAAAAAGATTTTTGTTTATTTGAGACAGAGAGAGTGAGAGAGAGAGAGAGAGAGCACAAGTGGGGGGAGGGGTAGAGGGAGAGAGAGAAGCAGACTCCCCACTGAGCAGGGAGCCCCACCGGGGGCTTGATCCCAGAACCCCAGGATCATGACCTGAGCTGAAGGTACACACTTAACAGACTGAGCTACCCAGGAGCCCCTATAGATTATTTTTAAATAAACAAACATGGTAATATGATGATGAATTTATGACTTCCTTTTCAAGACTTGTATCACTTATGTATTTATTTATTTTTAATTTTTTTATCTTAATGTGCTGACTAATATCTTCAATAAAATTTAAAATAGTACTGGTGATAGTGGAAATTATGGTCTTGTTAAAAGGAATACCTCTAGGGATGCCTGGGTGGCTCAGTGATTTGAAGCAGAGGGCCTTCCGCACACACATTCCTTGGGAAGACA
The DNA here is from genome assembly GCF_964656455.1 of Halichoerus grypus. NCBI lineage: Eukaryota > Metazoa > Chordata > Mammalia > Carnivora > Phocidae > Halichoerus > Halichoerus grypus. The sequence continues at coordinate 8,459,321 of NC_135723.1, forward strand.
TATCTCAAATAAGATGAAATAGGCCGTGTCAGACTTCCTTTCCTTTCCTCTTTGGGGATTTTGTGAGAAGAGATACAATGAAGAAGATATTAGAGGGGAGAGAAGTCAATGAGCAAGGAGATTATCCTCAGACAACTGCATGGTGCTGCACTGTGGCAGTAATCTTGTGTACACAAGAGTAAGGTATAGTGAGCCAGAGAGGGATAAAGTCCCAAATAAAAAACAAAACCAGAAAACAACCCTACAAGTCCGTAACAGGCAGAATAACGCTTCTCTCCTGCCCAAAATGTATACATTCTTATATTTGATATCTATAAATATGTTAGATTCCATAGCAAAGGGAATTAAGGTTGCAGATGGAATTACAGTTTCTGATCAGATAACTTTAGATTTGGGAGATTATCTGAGATAATCTGGGTGAGCTCACTGTAGTCACAGTGTCCTTAAAAGTAGAAGAACAAGACAGAAGAAATTCAGGGGGAGACATTACTACAGAAGGTCAGAGTGGCAATATCAAAAGAGCTCAATGGGCCATTGCCAGCTTTGAAGATGGAGGAAGGGGCAACCAGTCAAGGAATGTGGGCAGCCTGCAGATAGCTCAAAAAAAGCCAGGAAATGGATTATCCCCAAGTGCCCCCACAAAGAAACATAGCCCAGTGGGAATTGTTTTGGATTTCTAACCTACAGAACTGTAACATTATAATTTTTATTGTTTTAAATCACTAAGCTTGTGGTAATTTGCTATGGCAGCTTTGGAAACTAATACAAATATATACAAATATCTTAAAATAAGCTTTTTTACTTTGGATTTGAATATTGACTTGTATTTCTGGCTTATATTTAAAAAATTATCAATCTAAAACTATGTCCATGTACAATTAAGAAGTATACAGCTTGAGAAGTTGAATTTGAGGCCTACTGCTTTGTTTTAGGATTATCAATTTGAATTAGACCTGAGCTTCCACATATTCAATACCAGTGAGGAGCCTGTCCAGAGTCTATTTACAAAAGGAGGCTTCCTGGGACAGAATTAATTCTAGAAAAAGAAGCTGGGCAGAAAAGCCTACAAATAAAAACATAGCAGGTGGTGAAGAAAGGCAATTTTGAGTATTGTATGGAATCCATCACAATAATTTACTCAGCTTGGCCTATCAAGGGCTCCTGTCTGACTCCCACTGAGAAATGGAGATGTAATTTAAAATAGAAATAGCTATTTTTACTCTATACTATGCAAGGTATTCACTGCAAGCCAATGTCAGTTTGCTACCCCTCAAATTAAGCACAGCATAAAGGCAAGAGAAAATTCTTCCTAGTTCAGCAAAGAGCATATCATGGCTTTATTTGTAAGTCCATTCAACTTCATTGAAAGTTCCAGAAATACAGTGACAATGTTTGACATTTTGGAAAATTTTGGCATATTGAGACATTCAGCACCTCTTGCAGAGGCCATAGTGGTTACAGTTAGCAGGGCAGAGATGGTGACAGGTGGAGGTGACTGGCAGTGATGGAAATGCACAGGTAACGCCAAGATTTGGAAATGGGCAGTGACAGGAAGTGGCCTCAGATTTCCACACCTTGGAGTCTGAAGTCCTGCAACTACTGTGGTGGACAGTGGGGCCAGGAAAGAGAGTGACTCTTGACGGAGCAATTAGAAACACCCTGGCACTAATAAGAAGTAACTGGATGGCATCTTGATGTTTCTGGGCAATGCAGAGGAGGGAGGCAAAGCTGAGGGGAGAATGTAGATATCCTACTGCACCAGATGGACACAATAGTCAAATAATATAATTGCATCCTATCAAAATTTTGTACTTTCTTGGTTCATACTGTATGAAGAAACATCGGTTACAAAGAACATTTCCGTATTTATAGTCAATTTTAGTAACTATATCAGATTGCCCAGATCTGTGATGTACTGTAAGCTTTGAGGACGTCTGTATTAATCCACCATTTTCCTTTGTCAAATCATGAAAGAATAAATTTAAATGTCTGGAGACTTTCCTATGCACAGAGTATTCCTATGCACTTCAGTATTTCTTCTGAAGTAGAGGAGGTGAAAGGGTTGGTCAGCAGCATACACATAAAGATGCCAATCAGTAACAACAAAGATAATTTTCTCTCCTACAGTTTTACCAAACGCTTTTCACAAATCTTAATGCTCTATATGGTTTATCATTATTAAACTATTTCTCCTGTTCTCTGTGGGCAGAAAAAGAAATTGCCAAATTAAATTCCACCATCCAACTTCCACTACATTATTAGTCTGTGGGTATTGTACCCTCTGGCATTCAGAACTTCAAGAACGTTTTATTCTTACATATTAACAATTTTACTCTTGACTTTGCACAGACACATCACATCAATTTTTCTGGATTAGTACTGTAGGTTAAAAGAATAAATTCAAAGACACAGAATCTGGGTATGTGTTAGGTCTTTTTCTTCTACACTGACAAATATTACACTTTTGAAGAAAATTTCATGAAAGGAAAAACGCACTTTTCAAATAAAAATCCAAAGATTCAGAAAAACCAGAATGCTGAATTAAATTTTCTTCGAAAATATTATTTTTGTCTTGCCTAATTTTGCACAATTAAATTATCCACCTTTAGTTTAAATTTTCTCATTATAAAGGCACTTCCTTTAATTTTAAAATTCAGCTATGCAAATAAGAATGGAAAGAATAAAACACTCAATTGCTATCACCCACCGGCAATCATTTTCAATATTTTATACACTTCCTTAAGATTTTTTTCTACACTGTTTAAATATGCTAAATTTCATATTCAGTACACATGTGCATGTATGCTATTAGTTTTGTTATTTTCTAGTTAATGTTATAAAGCAGAATTTCTCATGTTATTATAAATTATTTAATGGTCTATTAAGTGCACTAATATTCTCATTCGCTGGAATTTACTTAATTTTCATTTGTCAAACATCCAGACTGATATTTGTCCCCCTCCCAATATATGTCTGCTTGTAATTATGCTAAAAAGAAAAGTTGTGCATCAAGTTTTTTTCTTCGTTTTACTTAATTTCTTAGAATACTTTCTAGAATGTAGAATTATGGAATGAAAGGATAGAAATATTTCTAAATCTCTTGCCAAATTGTTTTCTAGTAAATTAAAATAAATTGCCTTATTACTTGGCATGTATATGAATGCCCTCCCCCACCCCTTTTTTCTAATCATTTCTTACCATGACTCTATCATTTAGGGGGGAAAATACTTTGCTAGTTCAATGTATTAAAAATAATTATCATGATTGTTATATAATGTGATTGATAACCTATTTCAAAAATTGCCAACGAGGACAAACAATTCCATAAAATGATTCACTAGCTTAGCTTGAGGCAAGGATGAAAGTGCTCACCATTTATTTGAAAGATGCTGTCTCGGGGCAGTGAGAGGGAGCACTGAGGGGTGTGAGGCCAGAGAAGTTGCAAAGCCACGCAAGGGCATACATTGTTGCACTGACTGCCCTGTGATAAGAAGCTGTGAAGGGACACAGCATGTTCCTCCGTGAACATTTTTGTTTGAAACACACAAATTCTCCATTGCAAGAAGGAAATGCACCTGACACTTCACAGAAGAGAGAAAAGAGAATTTGTCAGGAAACCAGCTCCAATGCCCTCCCTCTCCATCTCCCTGTGCAATTTCATATGACTCTGGAAGGCTTGGACTAGGAGCTGGTGAACCAACCAACATGAGGAAGGGGAGGAAGAAGGCCATTCAGGGCATCTGTGAAAAGACACATCAATATGTTGGTTAAATTTATGTCCTTGTGATTCCTCCCCACACTTTATCTGCTGGAATATATGGGGGGGCAGGGAACAGATTGATGAAAATTGTGCCAAAATCAGACTTGCTTAAGAGTTTGATTAAAAAATTTACATGAATCAGATTTGCTTAGGAGCTCTCTTTCATCAGTCTAAACAATGGAAGACAATAGGTAATATTACTTAGAGCTGTGAGGTGAAAATAATATAAACCTGGAGCTTTTTACCTCCCCAAGATGGTATTATCATCTCAAGGTAACAGAAAAATATTTTGAGGTATAAAAGAATCAAAAATATATATATATATATATTTATATCAGGCTTTATTTAACCACCTAAAACTTTGTTTAAACACCTAAAAGAGAATATAGTACATAAATGTTAATTAAAAGAGAAATTTGTCTATAGAGGCTCTCCTGTTTGGTATCATTTTTGGGATAATGTGAAGACCAGATTTCTAATTCTACTAGAAGTTATCCACCCAGTGCTTCCGTCATTTTTAAATCAAAAATCAATTAGACACTCATCAAGTGTCCCAATTTTTAAACTTTTAATCTGTGCTTATACACCCCATTTTAAAATTATTTAGATTTTTATTTTAAACAAAACTTATTTTATAATCAGTCCTGAAGCAACATTTAAGATGATTCTTTGACATTTCTATATTTTGACTAATTTCAATGCTCTTGGCTTTTCTTTTCTGGTCATAATTTTAAGTGCACTAATATTCTCGTTTGGCATATTGATTTATTTTTATTGTTCTGGGGAAAATACTTCAGTCACCTGTACAGAAGGACACTTGTATATTTGGTACTCATTTAGTATCTGAAAATATTGTTAGTTTTCTTCACAAACAAATGCTTCTTGGATACTCCCTGGCTAACACTTTCCTCTTCTAAGTTGTGCGGCTTTCTCTCCAATGCCATCCAATTGGTGTTTTGGGGAGTTATGAAGACAATCTGTTTTCTATTCCCTTATGTATAACCTATTTTTTTCTATTGTTTAGAGGACTTTCTAAAGTTTGTCTCTAATTTTTTTCAGTGTAAAATGTGATGCTCATTGTTCCACTGCAATTTTAAATTCAACAATTCTATTCTTTAACCCTGTGAATATAACAACCAGACCTATCATTTTTGGGTGCTTCTCACCAAATTCAGGCAATGTGCTGAGTGATATGTATCCCAAGATCACATAACCAATGCATAAAAATGAACCAGGATTTTGAAACCAACCTACCCAACTCAAAGACTGTGTTCCATGACCTTGGGTACTTGTGTCAATATTGGTTTATCTCAGATCATGCTATATTTATGACATTTTTCTCTAGATCAGAGGTTGTGATGATTACATTTATGTGTCAGTTTGACTGGGCCCCAGGGTGCCCAGATACTTGGTTAAAAATTATTTTGTGGTGGGCCCTGGGTGGCTCAGTCAATTAAATGTCTGCCTTGGGTTAAGGTCATGATCTCAGGGTCCTGGGATTGAGTCCCGCATCTTCTTCTCCCTCTGCCTGCCACTCCCCCTGCATGTGCGCTCACTCACTCTCTCTTTGTCAAAAAAATAAATAAAATATTTTTTAAAAATTATTTTGTGGTGTCTATGAAGATGTTTCTAGATGAAATTAACATTTGAACCAGTAGACTAAATAACACAGATGGCCCTCCCCTAAGTGGGTGGGCCTCGTCCAATCAGATAAAGGCTTGAATAGAACAAAAAGTGGTCTATAGAAGAATTCTTTCTCTCTTTCTGACTGACTTCAATCTGGGATATTGGTCTTCTCCCGTCTTTGGACTCAGACAATAACTAGAACTTGCACTATAGGCTCTCCTGGGTCTCCAGCTTGCCTACTACAAATCTTGGAACTTCTCAGGCTACATAATCACATGAACCAATTCATATATACATGAATTGGTTGTTTTTATCAATTTTTTTCATTATGTTCTTTTTTTTGTTTTTTGTTTTTTTATTTTTCTTATTATTATATCTTAATCACCATACATTACATCATTAGTTTTTGATGTAGTGTTCCATGATTCATTATTTGTGTATAACACCCATTTATCCATCCAGAACGTGCACTCTTTAATACCCATCACCAGGCTAACCCATCCTCCCACCCTCTAGAACCCTCTAGAACCTCTAGAACCTCTAGAACCCTCAGTTTGTTTTTCAGAGTCCATCATCTCTCATGGTTCGTCTCCCCCTCCGATTTCCCTCCCTTCATTCTTCCCCTCCTATCTTCTTCTTCTTCTTTTTCTTTTTTAACATTTAATGTATTATTTGTTTCAGAGGTACAGCTTGTGATTCAACAGTCTTGCACAATTCACAGCGCTCACCATAGCACATACCCTTCCCAGTGTCTATCACCCAGCCACCCCATCCCTCCCACCCCCCACCACTCCAGCAACCCTCAGTTTGTTTCCTGAGATTAAGAATTCCTCATATCAGTGAGGTCATATGATACATGTCTTTCTCTGATTGACTTATTTCGCTCAGCATAACACTCTCCAGTTCTATCCACGTCATTGCAAATGGCAAGATTTCATTCCTTTTGATGGCTGCATAATATTCCATTGTATATATACACCACATCTTCTTTATCCATTCATCTGTCAATGGACATCTTGGCTCTTTCCACAGTTTGGCTATTGTGCACATTGCTGCTATAAACATCGGGGTGCATGTACCCCTTCGAATCCCTACATTTGTATCTTTGGGGTAAATACCCAGTAGTGCAATTGCTGGATCGTATGGTAGCTCTATCTTCAACTTTTTGAAGAACCTCCATACTGTTTTCCAGAGTGGCTGCACCAGCTTGCATTCCCACCAACAGTGTAGGAGGGTTCCCCTTTCTCCACATCCCCGCCAACATCTGTCATTTCCTGACTTGTTAATTTTAGCCATTCTGACTGGTGTGAGGTGATATCTCATTGAGGTTTTGATTTGGATTTCCCTGATGCCGAGCAATGTTGAGCACTTTTTCATGTGTCTGTTGCCCATTTGGATGTCTTCTTTGGAAAATGTCTGTTCATGCCTTCTGCCCATTTCTTGATTGGATCATTTGTTCTTTGGGTGTTGAGTTTAAGAAGTTCTTTATACATTTTGGATACTAGCCCTTTATCTGATATGTCATTTGCAAATATCTTCTCCCATTCTGTCGGTTTTCTTTTGGTTTTGTTGACTGTTTCTTTTGCTGTGCAAAAGCTTTTTATCTTGATGAGGTCCCAATAGTTCATTTTTGCCCTTGCTTCCCTTGCCTTTGGCAATGTTTCTAGGAAGAAGTTGCTGCGGCTGAGGTCGAAGAGGTTGCTGCCTGTGTTCTCCTTTAGGATGTTGATGGACTCCTGTCTCACATTGAGGTCTTTCAACCATTTGGAGTCTATTTTTGTGTGTGGTGTAAGGAAATGGTCCAGTTTCATTCTTCTGCATGTGGCTGTCCAAGTTTCCCAACACCATTTGTTGAAGAGACTGTCTTTTTGCCATTGGACATTCTTTCCTGCTTTGTTGAAGATTAGTTGACCATAGAGTTGAGGGTCCATTTCTGGGCTCTCTATTCTGTTCCATTGATCTATGTGTCTGTTTTTGTGCCAGTACCATACTGTCTTGATAATGACAGCTTTGTAATAGAGCTGGAAGTCCGGAATTGTGACTGGGTTTGGAAACAAACGCTGTTTGGTTAGATTTATTCCTAGGTATCTTAGGGTTTTGGGTGCATTTGTAAATGGGATCGACTCCTAATTTCTCTTTCTTCTGTCTTGTTGGTGTATATAAATGCAACTGATTTCTATGCATTGATTTTATATCCTGCCACTTGACTGAATTCCTGTATGAGTTCTAGCAGTTTTGGGGTGGAGTCTTTGGGGTTTTCCACATAAAGTATCATATCATCTGCAAAGAGTGAGAGTTTGACTTCTTCCTTGCCGATTTGGATGCCTTTTATTTCTTTTTGTTGTCTGATTGCTGTGGCTAGGACTTCCAATACTATGTTGAATAGCAGTGGTGATAGTGGACATCCCTGCCGTGTTCCTGACCTTAGGGGGAAAGCTCTCAGTTTTTCCCCATTGAGAATGATATTCGCTGTGGGTTTTTCATAGATGGCTTTTAAAATATTGAGCTACGTACCCTCTATGCCTATACTCTGAAGAGTTTTGATCAAGAAAGGATGCTGTACTTTGTCAAATGCTTTTTCTGCATCTATTGAGAGGATCATATGATTCTTGTTCTTTTATTAATGTATTTTATCACATTGATTGATTTGCGGATGTTGAACCAACCTTGCAGCCCAGGGATAAATCCCACTTGGTCGTGGTGAAGAATCCTTTTGATGTATTGGATCCTATTGGCTAGTATTTTGGTGAGAATTTTTGCATCTATGCTCATCAAGGATATTGGTCTGTAATTCTCCTTTTTGATGGGTCTTTGACTGGTTTGGGGATCAAGGTAATGGTGGCCTCATAAAATGAGTTTGGAAGTTTTCCTTCCATTTCTATTTTTTGGAACAGTTTCAGAAGAATAGGTATTAATTCTTCTTGAAATGTTTGGTAGAATTCCCCTGGGAAGCCAACTGACCCTGGGCTCTTGTTTGTTGGGAGATTTTTGATGACTGCTTCAATTTCCTTAATGGTTATAGATCTGTTCAGGTTTTCTATTTCTTCCTGGTTCAGTTTTGGTAGTTGATACATCTCTAGGAATGCATCCATTTCTTCCAGATTATCTAATTTGCTGGCATAGAGTTGCTCATAATAGGTTCTTATAATTGTTTGTATTTCTTTGGTGTTGGTTGTGATCTCTCCTCTTTCATTCATGATTTTATTTATTTGGGTCATTTCTCTTTTCTTTTTGATAAGTCTGGCCAGGGGTTTATCAATCTTGTTAATTCTTTCAAAGAACCAGCTCCTAGTTTTGTTGATCTGTTCTACTGTTCTTTTAGTTTCTATTTCATTGATTTCTGCTCTGATCTTTATTATTTCTCTTCTCCTGCTGGGTTTAGGCTTTATTTGCTGTTCTCTCTCCAGCTCCTTTAGGTGTAAGGTTAGGTTGTGTATTTGAGACCTTTCCTGTTTCTTGAGAAAGGCTTGTATTGCTATATACTTTCCTCTTAGGACTGCCTTTGCTTTATCCCAAAGATTTTGAACAGTTGTGTTTTCATTTTCATTGGTTTCCATGATTTTTTTTAATTCTCCTTTAATTTCCTGGTTGACCCATTCATTCTTTAGTAGGATGCTCTTTAGCCTCCATGTATTTGAGTTCTTTCCGACTTTCCTCTTGTGATTGAATTCTAGTTTCAAAGCATTGTGGTCTGAAAATATGCAGGGAATGATCCGAATCTTTTGGTACCAGTTGAGACCTGATTTGTGACCTAGGATGTGATCTATTCTGGAGAATGTTCCATGGGCACTAGAGAAGAATGTGTATTCTGTTGCTTTGGGATGGAATGTTCTGAATGTATCTGTGAAGTCCATTTGGTCCAGTGTGTCATTTAAAGTCTTTATTTCCTTGTTGATCTTTTGCTTAGATGATCTGTCCATTTCAGTGAGGGGGTGGTAAAGTCCCCCACTATTACTGTATTGTTGTCGATGTGTTTCTTTGCTTTTGTTATTAATTGTCTTATATAATTGGTTGCTCCCATGTTAGGGGCATAGATATTTACAATTGTTAGATCTTCTTGTTGGATAGACCCTTTAAGTAGGATATAGTGTCCTTCCTCATCTCTTATTACAGTCTTTGGCTTAAGATCTAATTTGTCTGATATAAGGATTGCCACCCCAGCTTTCTTTTGGTGTCCATTAGCATAGTAAATGGTTTTCCACCCCCTCACTTTCAATCTGGGGGTGTCTTTGGGTCTAAAATGAGTCTCTTGCAGACAGCATATCAATGGGTCTTGTTTTTTTATCCAATATGATAGCCTGTGTCTTTTGATTGGGGCATTTAGCCCATTTACATTCAGGGTAACTATTGAAAGATAGGAATTTAGTGCCATTGTATTGTCTGTAAGGTGACTGTTACTGTATATTGTTTGTGTTCCTTTCTGGTCTATGTTGCTTTTAGGCTCTCTCTTTGCTTAGAGGACCCCTTTCAAGATTTTTTGTAGGCTGGATTCATGTTTGCAAATTCCTTTAGTTTTTGTTTGTCCTGGAAGCTTTTTATCTCTCCTTCAATTTTCAATGACAGCCTAGCTGGATATAGTATTCTTGGCTGCATATTTTTCTCATTTAGTGCTCTGAATATATCCTGCCAGTCCTTTCTGGCCTGCCAGGTCTCTGTGGATAAGTCTGTTGCCAATCTAATGTTTCTACCATTGTAGGTTACAGATCTCTTCTCCCGAGCTGCTTTCAGGATTTTCTCTTTGTCTCTGAGACTCTTAAGTTTTACTATTAGATGTCGGGTGTTAACCTATTTTTATTGATTTTGAGAGGGGTTCTCTGTGCCTCCTGGATTTTGATGCCTGTTTCCTTCCCCAAATTAGGGAAGTTCTCTGCTATAATTTGCTTCAATATACCTTCTGCCCCTCTCTCTCTTTCTTCTTCTGGAATCCCAATTATTCTAATATTGTTTTGTCTTATGGTATCACTTATCTCTCGAATTCTGCCCTCATGATCCAGTAGTTTTTTATCTCTCTTTTTCTCAGCTTCTTTATTCTCCATCATTTGGTCTTCTATACCGCTAATTCTCTCTTCTGCCTCATTTATCCTAGCAGTTAGAGCCTCCATTTTTTATTGCACCTCATTAATAGCCTTTATGATTTTGACTTGGTTAGATTTTAGTTCTTTTATTTCTCCAGAAAGGGTTTCTCTAATATCTTCCATGCTTTTTTCAAGCCCAGCTAGTATCTTTAAAATTGCCATTCTGTACTCTGGTTCTGACATCTTACTGATATCCGTATTGATTAGGTCCCTGGCAGTCTGTACTGCCTCTTATTCTTTTTTTTTTTGAAGTGATTTTTTCCATCTTGTCATTTTGTCCAGAGGAGAATAGATGAATGAGAGAATAAAATGCTAACAGGGTAACAATGACCCCAGAAAAATATACACTAAAGAAATCAGAAGAGACCTGAAACTGGGGGAATTAAAAGGGAAAGAAAGAAAAAAGAAAAAGAAAAAGATAAAACAAACAAACAAAGAAAAAAAAAACAGAATATGATCAAATATGATCAGGCTGGTGCATAGATCAGTGCCACACACTAGATTTTGGGTGTATTTTGGTCTGTTAGAAGAAAGTACCTCCCAAAATTTTAAAGAAAGAAAAACTTATATATGTACAAAAATAAGGGTTACTATGATGAAGGGATGGAATATGACTGTAAAGATGAAAATTATAAAAGATTTTATAAAAGGAATTGATAAGAAAGTGGTTGAAAAAAGAAAGAAGAGGATTTAAAAAAAGTGGGAAAGAGTGTGATGAGGCCGGAGACTAGAACAAAGCCGTACACTAGAGATTTGGGGTATATTTTGGTCTGCTAGAAGAAACTGTATCCCAAAATTTTAAAGAGAGAACAATGTATATATATATGTACCAAAAATAAGGTTAACTACTAGGAAGGGATATAATATAACTCTAAAAATGAAAAATAAAAAAGATTTTTTTAAAAAAGGATTGATAAGATATTGGTTGAAAAAGGGAAAAAGAAAAATTCAAAAAAAAAGAAAAATAAAAAAATTAAAAAATTAACTTTGAAAGACTAAAGAATCATGGTAAAAAAAGCCATGGATTCTATGTGCAGTATTCCCCTAGCTCTGGAGTTCTGCCATTCTCATTGATCGATAAACTTGGTCTTGGCTCGCTGTTCTTGCTGATCTTCTGGGGGAGGGGCCTGTTGCCGTGGTTCCCAACTGTCTTTGCCGGAGGCGGAATTGCCCCACCCTTGCTGGTCAGGGCTAAGTAATCTGGTCGGGTTTGCTCTCGGGAGCTTTTGTTCCCTGCAAGCTTTCCTACAGCTTTGGAGGACGAGAGTGAAAATGGCGGCCCCCCCCAATCTCCGCCCTGGAGGAGCTGAGAACTCAGCGCCCGCTCCTCAGTGAGCCCCCAGAGAAAAGCAGTCAGTCACTCCCACCTCCCTGGTCTCCGGCCGCACTCCGTGCTCACCCGGCCTATGACCGAGCATTTCTATCTCTGGCACCCAACCCCGTGTGGAGTTTCCAAACCCAGCAGATCCCTGCAGTGTGCTCCTGTGCCGCTCCTCCCAGGGGAGGAAGGGGAGTCTCCCCGGATCTGCTGCTTGTTGGGTCCCTGCTGGAAGAGCAGTGGCCCGACTGTGCCTCGGATCACAGTTTCTGGCAACCCCAAGCTGACAGCCCGCGCCTCAGCTCTGTCTCTGCAGCCGGCTTCCCTGCTCCGATACCTGGGAGCTCTGCTGCACTCAGGCACCCCCGGTCTTTCTGTGACCCCGAGGGTCCTGAGACCACACTGTCCCAGTGAGTGTTCCACCCCCCGCTTAGCCACTGGAGTGACGTCCCTCAGCAGAGCCGACTTCTTAGAAGTTCCGATTTTGTGCTCTGCAGCTCTATCACTTGCCAGTAGCGGCCAACGGAGGCCCCCTACCCTGCCGTCTATCTTCCCGAATATCGCCTCGGATTCACTTTTCCGCAAGTGAAGAAAGTGGTCGCTTTTCTGTTCAGAGAGTTGCTGCTATTCTTTTCTTTGATATCCTGTTGAGTTAGTAGGTATACAGAATGGTTTGATCCCTATCTAGCTGAATTCCTAGGACCAGACAAAATTAGGTATCCTACTCCTCCACCATCTTGCTCCCAAACTCTATATCCGTTTTTATCAATTTTTTTTTAAGATTTTATTTATCTATCAGAGAAAGAGAGAGAGCACAGCAATGAGAGTGTCAGGTAGAGGAAGAAGCAGGTTCCCCACTTAGCAAGGAGCCCGATGTGGGACTCAATCCCAGGACCCTGGGACCATGACCCGAGCCAAAGGCAGACGCTCAACTGACTGAGCCACCTGGTTGTCCCTGTTTTTATCAATTCTTTTAGGAGGGCTGACAATACTGACTCCATCTTTGGCCCACCATCTTGTCCATGTCTGCTTGATAACCTTCCTCAGGGCTATGTATTCCAGGCCCCTTGGAGGCTCATGTATGTCATGACCAGAATGCAGGCAGGCTTGTTCTGGTCTTTGACAAATCTGTTTAGATAACTATTAGAGATAACTTAATTGCCCCCCCCACCTCTTGAAGCACAAATGGCCCCATGAGTTCTGTTAAATGTTAACTATCAATTAAATGTATGCAAACCCTTCTACCTCTCTACAAAATCCTCTCACATGTCTCTTCACTCTATAAAATCTGTAGACTAAGGTCCAGACTTTGTGGATAATAGATGCACAGATTCATAGCATCATCTGCCTAATCCTCCCTGTCTGTATGTTACCCTAAATAAAACTCTGCATGAACTGTATGGAGTTTCCTATTTTTTCAGTCTCAAAGTGCTTTCTCAGTTTGGAAGATACATTACAGTCCCTCTACCTTCCAACAATTCTCTTTCTCTGGAGAACCCAGACACATATAGAGGTAGTTTGGGATCAATAGGTGGATTTTAGAGTGGCTATAAAGCTCCTAAAAATTTATGTAAATATTTCCATGTGAATGTTTGCATATCTATTTTTATGGATAATTATCAATAATTTTCATGAAATTCTCAAGGATTCTCTCATTCAATAAATGCTAAGAAAAAAATGCTATAAATTCTGTTCTCTTTTAAATCTTATTGAAGATGTGAGTCTTGTATTTTCTACATTTTACCTTTTCCCTTTAATGACTTGAGGCTATCAAAGACTCAGATATTTCAAAGAAATGACAGTGTCCTATCTTGAATTATGCTTCATTTTTTTCCCTTTAATCTATTGTCAAAAACATAGATATATACTTACTCAGTTTGGGTTTATATGTAGTAGGAATTTAGAAATGTTCTGAGAGGATCATATAAATGGGTCCTATACAGATTTTCATAGTGTTTATATTGTTTCTTCTTGATCTAGGGAAAAGAAGTATAGAAAAATAAATGGAGATAGGTTATCATCTTAGTCCAGGTGTCTGAAGATGTTATGGAAGCATTTTTCTAGGGATTTCTCTCCATGGCAGCATGGGTATGATATGGATAAAGATATCTATGTTTCTCTCAGAGTCTGAATACTGTCAGCTATGCATAGGAGGAACCTGACAGGGACTTCTGCAGGGACTTTCATTTTCTTTCCACTTCCTCCTCAAGATTATTATTTCTCTTAGAAGAGGCTTGCTTGTTCCTCAGCTCTATATCTTCAATTTGATTCCATTGGCAGTAAAGGTAGCAGAAGTTTTTTTTACTTTCCTAAAACAAGATGACACCTATTCCTAATTTCCAGGGTTGTTGAAAATTTTCCCCCATATTAACAAAACTTGTTGGTCATTTTAATGATAATTTAGGAGGAGACAGAGTAGCCAGGACTTAGTCATGCACTTTATCTTTATTTTTTTTTAAATATTTTATTTATTTATTTGACAGAGAGAGACATAGCAAGAGCAGGAACACAAGCAGGGGGAGCGGGAGAGGGAGAAGCAGGCTTCCCGCGGAGCAGGGAGCCTGATGTAGGACTTGATCCCAGGACCATGGGATCATGACCTGAGCTGAAGGCAGACGCTTAACGACTGAGCCACCCAGGCGACCCTGCACTTTATCTTTAAACTGGCCTCCCTCTCCATGTTATCAAATCATGGAGCCCATAGAATACAAATTATATTTATTCAATAGGATGCCACCTACATGGGAGAGAAAAGTATGCATTCCCTTATCACCGTGAAGTACTACTAGACAACTCTTTTTTAAGTTCATATTTCTTCCCTAGAATTTGACCTCTAAGCAGGAAAGTGCTCATAAACCTGGCTTTCCTCACCTTTGCTCAAAAGTAGTAGCTGTCTGAGTTAGGATTTGTTCAAGTAATGGAATCTTGGCTGTCTTTTATGTTATCTTTGGTACACAGGCTGAAGGTTTTATCTTTATCTGTCATGATTCTAACAACAAAATAGCTCTGGCTAACATATAGTGACAGGTAAATCATTTAAAAACAATTGTACAAAAAGTTCTTTTCCACAGTGATTACCTTTCTTAATAGTAATTCCTAAACCTGTCCATTTTAATGATTCATGAAATCACTCCCTAATAGTATATAAAACATGTACCTTCAAGATTTTCAAATTTTATTGTGGTTATAAAACTGAAAAAAAGTTCCCTTCTCTCCTTTCACCCTGTGAAGAAATAACAGTTCAAGTTTATGTTCTCCATAAAATAAATAAAAACAGAAAACACCATACAATAGAAATCAATTCTTTTGTCATTTTAACAGTAGTAACAGCACCTAAATTCAGGTAGGATGACTTACAACAAAACTATTTGAGATGATTTAGTCAGGAAAAGGGAAAAAATATAAAAGATTTTCTCATTCTCAACAATTATTTTGCATGATTTTATAAATATATTTTTTGTGTTATTGTCTTATGCAAAATATGAACAGAAATGCACAATGGACCACCAGATGCTGAGTAAAATTATTCACAATTAATATCTAACATCAGAAAAGAATCAGAGAAGAATGGGGCAAAAATCTAAATGTTTAGCTAAAGAAGGTATTCCTATCTTTAAAACTTAAAATCATTGGCTAATCCTTACTCTGAGTTTATTATATATCAGTTGCTCTTCTAGATTGTGTATATTTAAAGACCAATAAAATTCTCAACTTGGATGCAGAGAAAAGAAAAGAAGTAGTGACAGATATTTGGATAAATAGTTGTAACACAATAGGATAAGTAAGATGATAGAAGTATGCAAAATCTATAGCAATACTATACAGAAATGAATAATGAGTTTAATTCTGCCAGAGAAAATATATGTAAGTGATAATGAGGCAAAGGGAGAAGGCAGATCAGTTGAAGTGATTTGTTGATAGGACTAGATCAAAGACAGTATTTAGATGACTTCAAAAAATGTGGAGTTCTGAGAATATTATTTTGAGGGGAGATGGCAGGAATGACAGGCAATATTTAAAGAGTGATAGGCAAGTATGGTCATGAAAGTTAAGTCAGGAGTAGTCCAAGTGATGGGAACCATCAATTGGCTTTAAGCAAAGCATTGATTTAGTCACGTATGCATTTTATTGTAGTATGTAGATTGAATTAAAGACCAAAAAATTGAAACAAAAAGTGGAAGAAGCAGTTAATAGGGCATTGCTATAAGCTAAATATAAAAAGATGAGATTCTGCAATAAAGTAAAAATTAAAGGACAAAACGGAATTTAGCAACAAAAAGACATTATAAATACAAAGAAGGAACTAAGAAGATTTCTAATTTAGCTTGAGAAATTGTGTAAACATTCACAGAAATCAGAACTATAGAGACAGTTGTTTATTCAAAGAGATAATGCACTAATTTGAGAATTACATTAAGCAATTTGTGGGACAGCCAGGTACAGATGTGTTTTGCTTTGTTTTTATTTATAAACCTAATGAGTGTGTTTATTTTCTGAAAACTTACACTTTGAAAAAAATAATAAAGATATATTGAAAACATCTATTTAAGAATTATAAGTACATTTTTATCTTTTCTGTGGAAATGTATGAGAACACTTCCCACAATAACAAAACACTAATTTAATTTTGCTGCATTAATCCAACTCAATAAACATTTATTATGAACTTCCTATGTCATAAACAATATGCTAGGGCAGTAGAGATGCAGAAGTAATTAAGAAATAGTCCTTGTCCCCAAAAAGCATATTGTCTAGTGGAAAAAGAAAACAAAACAAAACAAAACATAAAAGCAACCAATGATTCAATGCATTAAGAGTTCTAGGAAAGTGCTAAGGAATTACAAAGGGGCAGGGCACAGGGGAGGTCACAGGTGCCTAGGGTTCCCTCTGGCCATCCAGAAGGAGGATGCAATTTCTGAGTAATTCAGACTCTGGGTCTTTAAATCAGGAAGTAATGAAGAAATTGTCAAGCATTTTGATCTTCATCCCAATGTTCTCTCTTTCACAAGGGAACCTGGGTGTGCCAAGAGGTGTGAACTGAAGCAAGGTTTGTTTTGGATGCATCTGGGGGGTGTTTTCCCACCTTCTGGCATCCAATCTTCCATTAGTCTGATGCAGTAATGTTTGCATCTATTTTCTTGTTTTCACAGATATTTTAGTAGGTCTTGTTACACGGCTGCTTTAGCGATATTTGTATGATGAATACAGAACTTTTATTTTTTCAGCATTATTGAAGCAAAATTGACAAAATTGTAAGATATTTAAAGCATACATCTTACTTTTTTTCTTTTTCCTCCTCTGATTATGAGTTCCACTGCCCTGTCTTCAGATTCACCCATCCCTTCTTCCACTTCTAGTCTGCTGTTGAAGCCCTCTATTGTATTCTTCAGCTTTGTGGTTTCTGTTTGGAACTTATATTTTCTACCTCTTTGTTGAAATCCTCACTGCTCATACATTTTTTACCTCATTTCAGTGAACATCTTTATGACCATCATTTTGAACTCTATCAGGTAAATCACGTATCTCCTTTTCATTAAAGTCTTTTTCTGAAGTTTTGTCTTCTTCTTTTGCTTGGAATGGATTCCTTGATTTCCTTTTTTTTTTTTTTGACTTTTTTTTTATTATGTTATGTTAATCACCATACATTACATCATTAGTTTTTGATGTAGAGTTCCATGATTCATTGTTTGCGTATAACACCCAGTGCTCTATGCAGAACGTGCCCTCTTTAATACCCATCATCAGGCTAACCCATCCTCCCACCCCCCTCCCCTCTAGAACCCTCAGTTTGTTTTTCAGAGTGCATCGTCTCTCATGGTTCGTCTCCCCCTCCGATTTTCCCCCCTTCATTCTTCCCCTCCTGCTATCTTCTTCTTTTTTTAACATATAATGTATTATTCATTTCAGAGGTACAGGTCTGTGATTCAACAGTCTTACACAATTCACAGCGCTCACCATAGCACATACCCTTCCCAGTGTCTATCACCCAGCCACCCCATCCCTCCCAACCCACCCCCCACTCCAGCAACCCTCAGTTTGCTTCCTGAGATTAAGAGTTCCTCATATCAGTGAGGTCATATGATACATGTCTTTCTCTGATTGACTTATTTCGCTCAGCACAACACTCTCCAGTTCCATCACGTCATTGCAAATGGCAAGATTTCATTCCTTTTGATGGCTGCATAATATTCCATTGTATATATATACCACATCTTCTTTATCCATTCATCTGTCGATGGACGTCTTGGCTCTTTCCACAGTTTGGCTATTGTGGACATTGATTTCTTCATTTTCCTTGGCTCTCTGTGTTGGTTTCTGTGCAATAGGTAAAACAGCCACTTCTCCTAGTCTTCAGGGGTGATGTCACATAGGAGATCAACTTATCCTTAGCCTGGCCCAACCTCTTTGTTGTCTCTTAAGCCTTTGTGATTATCCAAGCCACGTATTTTGTTCTTAATGGGTTCCAAACAGAAGTTGAGGGTGTACCAGGACCTATCAGTGTCCCAAAGGGGAGGAGCTCAGCACCTTATGCAGACTGTCAGAAGCTGGACCCTCAAACAGCAGCCTTTCAACTATGCAAAAATATCTCCTTCGGGGGAAGACTGGGAGAGGAGTGTTTCTGACCCTTCCCCACTGAACCCTGGGAGAATAGCTGGTCAACAACTGTTTCTGTTTGCTGCAGACCTGTGAGACTCGAACACACAAATCCTACTGGCCTGTCAGAGCCAAGGAATCAAGCGGTGCCTCCCCTTGGCAGCAGTCATGAAAGCCAGAGCACCAGACATGGTCTCATGCTCTTTTCGGGGAAATACCAGCACCCCCCACCTCAAAGTGAAGCAAAAAGAGAGAGTGGAGATGGCCTCTGCAAGCACTCTCATTCTCCTAATCATCTTGCAATCATCCTCTAGATGTGTGCTAAGTTAGAAGCCTGATCTTCAGGCTGAAGCTTTTAATACATGTAAATAGATCTTTTTCAGGAAAAGACTGAGAAATGGACATTTCTGTCTGCCTCTGTGCTTAGCCCTCAGGCGACTGCCACAGTGAGTCCTCGTGAGCCTGTTAAGAACTGTTTCTTTGTTTGCTATAGTACTGTAGGTCTCATGGACATAAGCCACTTTGGTTTTCAGGGCTAGATGTTTTGGGTTCGCATCCCTCACAAGTTTTAAAAGTTGAGGCACTAGAGGTTGGATCCAAGCTCTTCCCTCCTCAGGGAGATGCTGGGAGGTGTGGTTTCCCTCTCAATTATATGTTGTTGTGCCAGGGGTTGGGGTTTATTTTTTTAATTTGTTTTTTAGATTTATTTATTTTAGAGAGAGAGAGAGAGAGTGATTGCAGGGAGAGGAAGAGAGAGAGAGAGAGAATCTCAAGCAGACTCCACCCTGAGCACAGAGCCTGACACAGGGCTTGATCTCACGACCCTGAGATCATGACCTGAGCTGAAACCAACAGACAGACACTTAACCAACTGAGCCACCCAGGCTCTCCTACAGTCAAACATTTTTAAAAAATATATTAGTATCATTTATAAATAATGTTTTTTTCAAATCAACAAGAAAGAGATAAACATTCTTATGACAACATATCTGAAAGGAAATGACTTATGCCCAGATTGTTTGCATGGAAAACTGGATGAATAATAGGGTCGCATATTGAAGTGGAGAAGACAGGAGGGGGACAAAATTTACAGAAGGGAATGATGTATTTAGTTTTGTCTTATGTTGAAGATTCAGATGTGAGATTCTTCAGTTATATATGAATTTTTAACTTGAATCCATGTATTCCAATAAGAAGGAAAGCCACTGTATTAAGGATGAGATGAAGAAGAGAGATTGTGTGGACTTAGACAATAGAACAAGGACAAAACATTGACATTTAGAAGGCCAGGGAGGATTTGAGAATTTTAGAGGCTTAAGAAGGAAAAGCCAGAGCCATTCAAGGGGAAACAGAAAGAGAAAAGTCCTGGAAGCCAAAGAGACACCGGGTGGGGAGATTGATGACCGCATGCATCAAAAAATTGGGGTCAAGTCCTGAAAATGTCCAAGAGTTAGGAATGAGGAAGTCGTTGCTGACGTCAGTGAGTAAATTTTGATGAGATGCTATGATTATGATGTACTGTAAGTTGAAATGGAACCTAAAAGCAATGCTATATAGAGTGTGATTTCAAATTGATACAGAAAAATGGCTGGGAAAGATATATCATGAAGTATTAATGTTTTACTGTGTCTGAAATTAAGAGAATTTTGCTCCTTTACATTTTCTCTACTGTAATAAATTCCACAAAACACATGAAATATTTTAAAAACCAGGAATTATTGTACAAAGAGAAAGGAAATGAACCAGCAACCACCAGTTAGAAATCATCGCCAATGACAGAAGACAATAAATACCTAAGAATAATCAAATAAAATGTGCATTGCCTAGATTAAAAAAATAAGCATCTTATTAAAAATAAAGATTATTTGAATAAGGAAAAATGGATAGTCAAATATACTGGGTCAAGAAATCAATAAAAATAATTACAAAACTGAAGTATTTCTGATTAAAGTGGCATCATATCCTGAAGGAAAGAATTATTGGGATAAAGGAAAGATTGGCAAAACATTGACAATTATTGCATCTAGGCCAGGGGTACATGGGATCTTGATTCACGATTCTCTGTATTACTAGGTATATGATACAGGAAATTCCCATTGTTAAAAATAAAATTAAAAGTATATATTAAGTTGCCAGAAGAAGAAACTGAGAACGTGACAAATCAGACTTACTAGGATATGCAAAGTGAATACATAATTCTAAATAAGCATGGTTTAAGCTAATAAAGTAATAAAATCAGCTACTCAACACAAGAATTTACAAAGACAGAAAGTCCTGAGGTGATTGGAAGTAAATCAAAAACATCTAAGCACAAAAAATGAAATAGGCCACAGCCCCAACAGAATAATAGGTCCATAAACCTAAGAACTGGTTCTTTACTAAACAGTAAAACCTCTGGAAAATGTACAGAAATAAAAAGAAAGCATTTTAAACAATTCAGATACTTTTTAACTAATTAAACCCCACATCTGCATTTCGTTTATTTGGATATTAACAGCACAAGGGGGAAAAAAATACAATCTAATGAAATTGACGTAATCACTGATTCTGCAGCAGAGCACGTTCATCAAGCACTTATTATCTTCTTCCCTTTCCTCTCTCTCAATAAACATGCAAAACATATTAATCAGTCTGCTCATAGCTTTTATAAAAAATGGTTCATTATCTGTTCTATTAATAGTTGCCAGGTTTTTTGAATCAGGAGTCGGTTGCTCAGAATGATTAATATTTAAATGTTGTTTTCGCTCAGTTGAAACCAAGTTTGGAATAATAAAGGTGGAAAGAAGTTACAGAAAGGCACATGGTGATGGCCATTTTTTTTGTCCGTCATGTCCAAGAGTGTTTCTAGTCCTCACTTGAGCAATTCTATTCTGCATCATTTTAAATATGATATTTCCCATTAAATCCATCTTTCTCTTCCCATCAACTCCCTTACCCCTTCACTTGAAAATTATACAACCAAATTTTTCTCAGGCTTCATTCAACTTTGCAGCCCATGCAACAAAGTCTGCAGTTTGTGTAAGGCCTATTTCTTCTTGATTTCTGTCAGGCTATTTCTTCATCTCCCTGAATACTGCAGAAAGCATTATGCAAGTATTATTCATGTCATAAAGTCTACTTTGTCAGTCATTAAATGCCGCCCACCTCAACTGAGGATCCACAATGACTATCAAATCTTGTCAGCAGGGATGGCCTGCCATTCCTTCTGTGGCTTTATCTTGTTAATTAGCCAATAAAAATAAGATAACATTCAATGAGGGATGATTATAGCGCCTTTTATCGCTTTACAGAAAGTCTTTAAGTTGCTTTTAACAATGATAGGACTGATGGCATCAAAGAAATGCAAGGAATATCATTTTGTTTGAATTTTGTGTATGACTTCTTTTTATCTGCTGACAGATGAAAACAATGAGATAAGCATATACACCAAGTTTGCAACATTTGTCATTCTGAAACATCCCAATTCTTTAAGACTCTTTCTTGCGGTCCTCACCTACTTCTGCGGAGCTGACTAAGGAAGACTCTATGAATCTGGAGTCATCCTCAGTCGATAGATTTAAATCCATTAATAGCTTTGGGTGTTTGAATCTTGAAGCCATGTGTCCAATATTATGAAATTAAAGGAATTAGACAATTTCACATATCATGGGAACTCATAGAAGAAGAAATCTGCTTCTTGGTTTTGAGACTAGGCTTCCCCTGCCTCAAATATAATATGCCTGAACTAGATGTGCTTTGGGAAAACAGGAGACTGTTTTGGTTTCCCTCTGTGACTTCATTTCTTCCCTTTCTCCTCTTTCTGCTCCTGCAGACACGGGAGCTGCCATTCCAGCTCTGGACCCTTTTCCATTTTCTAATTGGCATTTTGTTTTTTTCTGCAGCAAAGTTTCATACCTTCAACACTATGACATTTGGGGCCAAATAGTCTTTGTTGTGGGGCTGTCTGGGCATCGCAGGATATTTAGAGGCATTGCTGGCCTCCACCCACCAAATGCCATTATCACCTCCAACCTCCCTCCCAATTTAGCCATGACACCAAAAACATCTCCAGATGTCTCCGATTTTCCCCTGCGGGCAAAACTGTCCCATGTTGTAAACCTTTGCTCTACAGCATGGTGGAGTCATTGCACATTTTTCTCTTCTCATTTTGAATGTTCTACTCTATTTTTAACTACTTTCAGTATGTCAATGATACCTGCAAATCTAACCAAGATTAAGGAAAATCAAAACATCTCATGGATGCCTGGATGCATGAGCAGTAGGAGTCTAACGTGATTGTCGTAAATCTAAACCTTGGGGAAAGCCAAGGAGAATTTGCATAAAGAATTTCAATTATTGGGGGGCGCCTGGGTGTCTCAGTCATTAAGCGTCTGCCTTCGGCTGAGGTCATGATCCCAGGGTCCTGGGATTGAGCCCCGCATCGGGCTCCCTGCTCGGCGGGAAGCCTGCTTCTCCCTCTCCCACTCCCCCTGCTTGTGTTCCCTCTCTCGCTGTGTCTCTCTCTGTCAAATAAATAAATAAAATCTTTAAAAAAAAAAAAGAATTTCAATTATTGGAAAGTGAGGATCCTACCTTTGTCAACAAAAGTAAAAACTGTTACTGAGTATCTACCAAGTATAATGTATAGCTATACACTATAGTGTATAATGACACAGTGTAACTTAATTGTAACAAGAAAAAAAACTTCATTTCTACAATTTACTTCTTAAAGACTTATTTTTGCAGTTGGTGTGGGTAAGATTTTTCTGGCAATGACTTAACAATTCCTGGTGTTATAGCCTTTTGAAGCTGAATAAAGTTCTAGAAACAAAAGCCAAGTAGAGAGAAAAGTATATAATATGATTATATAATTAATACTTACGGTAATTCTTTTATCATTTGTGCCTAATTACTGCGCTGCAAAATAATTATTTTGTACATTATTATGCGTGTTTCCAACTAACGTTTTGGTAATTTAATTAAGTTTAGTACAAGAGTACTTAATCTTCACGGTTCATGGCTCTGGTACAAGGCTTGAAGAGACTAAGCAGTAACACACAAAGGTGGTGCCTCTCTCTCTCTTTAAATACATACAAATCGCCTGGAGATCTTGTTAACAGTTCTGATTCTGTGGGTTTGGTGGGGCTTAAGATTCTGTGTTTCTCGGAAGCTCCCAGCTAAGGCAACGATGCTGGTCCACGTGCAACAATGGACGTAGCAGGTCCGGCGGATCCTTTGACCTAAGGATCACATCAGAATTCGGCATGAGCGTCATGCGCTTGCCAGTTTTGAGGAAGGGAAACATTCATTTTTAAAATCAGATTTCAGGGGCACTTGGGTGGCTCAGCCCATTAAGCAGCTGCCTTCGGCTCAGGTCATGATCCTGGGGTCTTGGGATTGAGCCCCACATCCGGCTACCTGCTCATCGGAGAGCCTATTTCTCCCTCTCCATCTGCCTGCCACTCTGCCTACTTGTGCTCTCTCTCTCTCTCTGTCAAATAAATAAATAAAATCTTTAAAAAATAAATAAATAAATAAATAAAATCAGATTTCAAGCATTAAAACTTTCTCTTCAGCAAAAGATGTTGAAAACTCCTCCCATAGGAAAAGAGGGTGCAGCACCCCATGCTGAAGAATTCTCACAGAGGGAGCAGTGGGAGGGTTCTGACAATGGGAGACCCTGGGGGCCGCTGTCCTGAGATGCCCATCAAGGCACAACAAGCCAAGGCTCCAATTCTCTGTGTTCCAGGTTAGAATAAAGGGTATATAATGCTTCTAGGGAAGCCAGAATGCAGAACACAGAAGGTGACTCGCATGGGGGTTACCCACACCTGCTGACTGAAAAGGAATTGGGCAATAATATGAAGAGCAACTGCCCATTCTTTATATTTTATTATATTCAACCTACATTTATTATATTTATAAAATTATACAGTTCATATTCCAGAGTGTAGGTGCAAATGTTTTCAACAAATACCATTTTCACAAAGCTCCAAGAAAAGCAGCTACCATCACTCTATAAAATATACAACAAAATAAATAAAACAATATAAAATATATAACTATAACTGTATATAATATATAATACATATAATAAAATATTATACTAAATAATGTTTTGTATTCTTTTATGAGATGGTCAGTCAGATGTGGCCACAGGAGAGGCTCAGGAAAAAAACAAAGTTTATTATACAGTCGACCTTTGTACAACACAGGTTTGAACTACATGGGTCCACTTACACGCAGATATTTTGCAGAAAATACAGTATACTACAGTACAGTAAATGTATATATATTCTTTTCCTTATGATTTTCTTAATGACATTTTCTTTGGCTTCCTTTATTGTAAGAATACAGTATATAATATATATAACATACAAAATAACTGTTAATTGACTGTTTTATGTTATTGGTAAGGCTTCCAGTCAATGATAAGCTATTAGTAGGTAATCTTGGGGAGAGTAAAAATTATACATGGGCTTTCAGCTGTGCAGGGGGTCAGTACCACTAGCCCCTGCGTTGTTCAAGGGTCAAGTGTACTCACAGGTCCTAGAGACAGGAAGCATAGCATGTCTTACAGGGCCACGTGTAAAAGACAGCTGGGCGGTCAGGGGGCAGAAGACAGGAGCTAGGGAAAAAGGTTTGTCAGGCCATGCCTTTACTGAGGCTTTGCAAGAAAGGTAAGGCAGGGTGAACAGTCCACGGCAAAATCCGGGTAGACTAGAAACTATGCAGGTGGTCCCTAGTTGGCTGGCACCTGGCCCTGGGATGAGTAAGGCAGAGGAATATTGCCTCCTGGGGTTAACAGCCAGAAAGGGGTGGTCTGGTTCTGGATTGCTTGCCTATCAAAGACATACTCCTGGCTGATTCCTTTGACATCTCTGGGGATTGGTTAGCCTAGTGAGGAACAGTCTCTCCCCGGCCAGAAAGGTTTTTTAAGATGCCAAAACACCATAATATACAGAAAATTAAAAATATTTATAATACAGATAACTACCTAGATCGTCCAGCTCCTTCCTCATCTGTTAGAGTCAAGCGTTTGGTGTTCAGAGTGGGCAGAGCCTCCTAAAATCACCCTTTGAAGAAATTCGGTGTTAATGCAGCCCATATTTTCACTCAGAATTCTCAATGATTTCAACACTTGCTAAAAATACAAAAAGAGACTCTTATTCTTAGATGTCAATATCCTATTTTCCTCATTAAGTTGTTGTATTACTATGCAGCAAAACAACCATTAAGATAAAAATGTGTTAGATTAATTCTAGGGTTACTTTGATATGGTGAGACAATCACAGACAGGTTTTTTTCTTCGTTTTTTGACCCGCTTTTATATTTCTGCGGTTAGGGCTAGAAATGTGTGGGACCAGGGATAGCAGGGAGCAGAACTGAAAAGAGCAGATAGAAGCATCCAGTGGAGCATGTAAGATGTGGAAATACAAGTGGCTTCTGAAATCTGATGTGTGCGACTGTTTCCACTCATTAGCTAAGTGGAAGTGTTGGAAGCTGATTTTTCCAAAGACGGGTAAATGCAGTGGGAAAGACTTGCCTGTCCCCAGGGCCACGGCACTGGTTGGCTGTTGCACTCTGAGCCTCCCTTCCTTTTTCTGTAAAATAAGGGCATTTGACAAGATGATTCCTAAAGTACCTCTCAATTCTATGATTCTATGACTTTAATGCCTTTAATATTGTGAAAATGTACATGGTAATGTGTCCTCTCAGCACATCGCCTAAAATAGGACATGATTAAATAACAAGATGTCAGTTTTCAACAGCATGGTGTAATTTTTTAAAATGCATTTTGAGACAGAAATTCGATTGTTCTAAGCTTTTATAGATGTTAGTATTTTTAAAAAATTATTCTTTTCTCACATGGTGCCAGTAGGAATAATTTATTCCTGGACTTTTTCTGTCAGCATCTGTGACCTTGTTCCAAAATATCACATCATTAGCATACAGATACAAGTATCCTGAACACAGACACCTAAAAATTAATCAGACAATTACTACTAAATGGAAAAATCAAGAAAACAAATGAATAAGCTCAAATTTCTATCATCTCATTTTTTTTTAAGTTCTTAAAATATATATAAATTGGGGGCACCTGGGTGGCTCAGTTGGTTAAGCGTCCAACTCTTGGTTCCGGCTCAGGTCATGATCTCAGGGTCATGAGATCGAGCCCCACGTCAGGCTCCCTACTCAGCGCAGAGTCTGCTTGAGATTCTCTCTCTCTCCCTCCGCCCCTC
This sequence comes from Halichoerus grypus, assembly GCF_964656455.1. Lineage (NCBI taxonomy): Eukaryota > Metazoa > Chordata > Mammalia > Carnivora > Phocidae > Halichoerus > Halichoerus grypus. The sequence continues at coordinate 8,485,916 of NC_135723.1, forward strand.
CCCACTGCTCTTTCTCTGTCTTAAAATAAATTAATTAATTTAAAAAATATATACATATATAAATTGATTTTTGGAAATCTAAACTATCCTTTCATTGACTTATTTTTAATCTTCTATCATGTTGTTACTCATAAAGTTGGCAAAAAACATTATTAAAACGCATTAGGTTAGCAGGTCAAACTACAACTGTGCCTGTTTTACCACCCTCACCCCAAATAAACTGAACATTTTTGTGCATTCCTGTATCTCATGCTATTAATACTGGAACATAACATTCTGTACTCTAAGTTTTCATTAACATATTGTAAAATATCTGTATGGTTGAGGAAACCAGATTGAGTTTTTTTTTTTTTATCAAGTTGACATTGTAATAATAGTCATAGAGGAGGACACACCAGCCTTTTATTCACCTTCTACATTTAAGGGAATTTAAATCCACAAAGATCCAAACTTGTCAGATATTTTAGTGGAAAATGGGTAAGTCCTTCTCAAACAGCTGACCTGCAAATCCTACCCACTCACAGAGATCAGAGACTTTGCAGTTTTAAATGCTGCATTCGATCAACCCTGGAGAAAGATCAGCTTCTCATCAAAATTGAACTAATTCTTTTAAGGGGATTCTTAATTGTAGCCACAGACTCGCTGTGATTCCCTATTTTAAACTAAACTATTGGGAGTTTTATTTTTCTTTTTGTTGTCACCATCCTGAGACTTAACTCGTATTGGTGAAGCCCCTAACAATGTAAATTGCTGTTTGTTTGTGTTTTTTTTTTTAAATGCAACTCACATGCATTCTCAATATTGAGGGATGAGCATTACACAATGGAAAATAAAAAATGGAGAGCAGTAGTGTAGGCTTTTATATTTACACAGATTTTATGGGAAATAGCTGCTTCCAATGAGAATAACTCTGCTATCAGCACAAACTCAATTTCTACTTCAAATATATAATCATATAAGGCTTGAGAATAACTAAAAAAAATATTGTTAATTGTTGGCTTTAAATCACCGTTTATCTATCTAAATCATGATGAATAAAATGATTAGCAATAGCGCTGTTGATTATTAAACGTCAGAATGAATATACTAATGAAGTCATGGAAACAAATGTATAAAGTTGAATATTGTGACTAGTCTGGCCAAAGCCCTGAGTCAAAAATCCAAAAGGTTCTAAAAATATAAAAGGAAGCATACATAACTATATCTATCATAATAACTATTACTCAAAATGTTGATTTTTTTCAAATGTTTCCATGATAATGTTATGGGTATAAAATACAATTTATCATTCAAAAACCTACTCTGTGCCAGTAGGGGTCTGATGTTGAGTGTACCTAGGTGAACAAAATACAGAAGACTTTGTGCCTTCTCATTGGGGAATGAGATCAAGAACAAGTACATAATGCATAATTACAAAAGATGATAAATGCTATGAATATTATACAGAGAGCTACGGTAGAAGCGTAGGTAGAGAAGGAGAACATAGAAAGAGACTAGTCTAACTAGACTTGGTAGGGAAATCCTTCCAGGCAGAGATTTCAGGGGTGGAATCATATTGAGCAAGAAGAACTTGGCTTGTTGGAGGAAGGGAAACAAGGCCAGGTGGGCTAGAGCTTTGTCACTCAGGGGATTTGTAGTGTGAAGGAGGTAGAAGAGTGCGTCAGTGGCCGGTCATGATCACATAGGGCCCTGGAAGCCATGGTAATGGGTTTATTTCACAGGTAATAGGAAGCAACTAAAGCACTCAACCTGGAGGAGCAATAGAATTGAATTGAAGTATTAAAACAATCCCTCTGGCAGCTGGATGGAAGCTGCATGTGGAGGAACACAGGCATGGGCTGGGGACGGGGTGGAATAGACATGGAGAAAGTGTATGTTGTCCCAACAAGAGATGAGGGTGTTTGGATGAGGGTGGTGATGCTGAAAATGAACAGAAGTGAACAGATTTAGTATTAGTGTCTGGGGTAATGCTGATAAATATGAATTATTTTTTTCTCCTCCCCCAGCCTTTCCTAAGTGTATGACCCTTTCTGGATTCATCACCTCAAGGGAATCAGAAATAGTTTGCTATTTACCCTCTTTCTCTCTCTTTTTTTTTTTTTCCCAAAAGCCTAAACCCAATAAGAAAATGTTGTTAGGCCCTTCTGTCCCCTGTCTCATAAATTCTACCTCTTTAAGGGATCATCCCTATCACCCTACAAATATTATCTTGCTTCTTCTTTCTTTTTTTAAGATTTTATTTATCCATTTGAGAAAGAGCACAGCAGGGGTGGGGAGCGGGAGGAGTAGAGGCAGAAGCAGACTCTCAGTTGAGCAAGAAGCCCAACGAGGGACTCGATCCCAGGACCCTGGGATCATGACCTGAGCCAAAGGCAGATACCTAACTCACTAAGCCACCAAGGCACCCCATCTTGTTTCTTCTACCAAAATAAAAGCCCTCCCTTGACTGCCCCCCCCATCATCTTCCAGCTCTCACATTTCATAAGTCGCCGTTACAGCAAGACATTTTTTTAACGGTTTGTCTATAGTCACTGGTTCTTCTTTCTCACCTATTAGTCTTGGCTTACCTCTCCCCAATCAGGATGTTGTCTCCTTCTGTCTCACTGAGATCCCCCTTGCAAAGAGCTACAATAATTGCCCTATTGCCAAACAAATTTTATGGAAATCTTTCCTCTCTACACACATTCCCTAAGAAAGCTCGTTCAGCTCATTCAATGCTACATACCTCATGCCAGGCTTCAAGCATCATCTCTTTGCCAATGACCCTCAATGCTCCATATTTAGCTTTGAAAACTTCTTTGTTCTCCAGTTTCATGCATTCAGCTGCCTACTTGCCATGCCTGCATGGATGTCTAATAGGTATTATAATACCCCAACAAAACTCCTCTTACCTCTATTTCCCTATCAGTGCCAGCAACCACACTACCTCCCTGCATTGTTCAAGGCAAAAATTTAGAAGACATTTTGTCTTTTCCTATTTTTCCCTTACCACATACATCTAACCTGTCAGCAAATCCTGTCAAATCTACTTTGCAAGCACAACCTAAATTTCATTCCAAGTCTCCTTCACACCGCCTGTTCTATAAGCCCAGAATCATCTTTTAAAAAAATATAAATTAGAGCATTTATTTCTGCTTCGAACTTTTCAATGACTTCCTATAACACACAAAATAGAAGCTAAACCCCTTGCTCTGGCTTTGGCGCCTTTAATCACCTGGAATGTTCCTTCTCTGCCTCAGCTCATCACACACCCTAAGCTCCAGCCTCTCTACACTTGCCAAGTTGGTCGTCCTTTAAGGCATTTGCTCTAGTTATTTTTTCGGCCTGAACTTCCTTCTTAAGTTTTCTCATGATCGATTCCTTCTTATTTCATTCAAATCTCAATTCAGCCTTCCCAGAGACCTTCCATGGCCGTCCATCCTAGCCAGACGGTACACTCCCCATCTGTCCATCACACCATTTTATTCCTCAGCACAACGCTTGCACCTTCTGATATTTGTGCAGCACTTGTTGGTTGATTTCCATCTTCACAGCATTTGCCCCCACACAGTTCCAATTACAGTGCAGCTCTGTGAAAGTAGAAATAATGGGTGCATTGTTCACTGATGTATCTATAGCACCTAGAGCGATACCTGACACATGGTGGGTTCTCAACAATATTTACTGAATGGGAATCAGGAATGAATGATTGCCGGGGAAAGCTCATCATGACAAAGCAATGAGGAAGAAGGGGAGAGATGGAGATGAGAGCATACAAGTAGGGAGGGTCCAGAGAGACGACCTCGCAGTCCAGTGTTACTTGCACAGCAAGGCTACTGCAGCTGCCAGGTCAACTGGCCACACCCCACAGGTTTTGTCCATAAGGAGACAAAGAGCCCAAATGGATTTAGACAAGTCATTGCTTCTGACAGAGCAGGCAGCATGAGTCTCGTGTTTGCACTGGGTCCCCTCCCCTCCCACTCCACGTCCCATGACTGTGATGTGTAGGCAGCGCCCAGCAAATGCTACAGCCACAGTGGATCTGTGTCACACTTGAGGAATTGCAAGGTTAGGAGATGCTGGTCTTACACAGCAAGGGGCTGCTAGCTAACTTGGCCCTCCTCCTCGTGGAGAGAGACATCATCTTTATTACTCTGGAATTTCTCCAAGGAAAGATGTTTCTAAATCTCTCTTGAGGGAGTCACTATTTTTCTACTGCCAAGGTTGTCTGTTATGCAAACATCCTTGAACAAAGCTCTCAATATCCTTTGCTAAGAAGATGTGCATAAATATCAGACCACGGAGAATTATCTCCCCAAAGAGGTATCCTGTAATCTAATTTGGTGCAGGGCCTCCAAGAGGCAGAAAATTCCAAGGCATATTTGGGACAACTGAGAGAAGAAGGAATCTTTGCCCTGTTTCCCAGAGAACGGTACGAGGAAGGCACAAAAACTCAGGGAGTATTAGACACCATGGAACCAAAGGTAGCCCTTTAAGGTTTGTAATGGCATCAGACTAGGTTTGTAACACTATTCCTAGATTCTCACACATTTCCCAGAAATAGAGGAATGACCAACACATCAGAAGATACCAAGTGGACAAGAACAATCAATGCTTCAGTGGTGACTTAGAGGACCTTTTGTCCATGTAAGGGCTTGATGGGATGCTCACCCCACAGGACAAACGAGAGAAGGGTCAGATGCCACCCCTCAGTACCTTCATTCTATGGGTGATCCCAAAGAGATACCAGAGGGAACAATTTTCTTGGATCACTTTCATGACAAATAAGGATTTTAATCTGTTTTGGTTTTTTTTTCCAAATTCTGTTATTGGGAGATATCAGTCTCTGGAGCCAGGCCAGAGCTGCTGTGGGGGTGCAGGGTCGATAGTTTATTGGGAGCAGTTAGTCACCAGCTCCAGGGTGCTGCCATCTTGTTCTGTCGCCTTAGCTACCGCCGTTCACGTCTCTCCCTCAGCAATTTATTTTTATTTTATCTTACAGAAGAGTCCATATGGAATGGATTGAAAATAAAATTGAAAGGAAAAAAAATAACAAGTGCTTCACCACAGATAGCTAGAGAAAGTCCTGGTGTGCAAGAGTGCCACCCAGCAGAATTTTCTGCAAGAATGGAAATATCCTATTCCCACACCACCCAATCAGTAGCCACTAGCCACATGTAGCTACTAAGCACTTGGAATGTGGCTACTGTGACTGAAGACCTCCTTCAATTTTTCATCTGATTTAATTTTAATTAAATTTACATAACTGCATGTTGACTAGTAACTACAGAATTGGACACTGTAGGTCTAGACTTTAGGCAGTAACCTGAGACCCAGGCTCTCCTGTTTGCTAGGTTTGTGACTTACCCTCTGAAAGCATCTATTACCTCGTAAGATGAGGATAAAAGCAGGATCAGTCATGTAGTGGATGTATGAAACTTAATGAAACAATCCATGTTAGATGCTTAGCATCTGCCTGGCATTGACTTAGCACTTGGTAAGGATTAGATGAGGATGGTAGCAATGATTGTATTGATGACAATGATCACAGAGAGTTCCAGAGGCTCTGTGGAAGGGTTTGCGGGAACGGGTGCAACCAGGAAATGCAAAGCACAACATAATTTAAACAAGGTAAGTTTAATGTAAAATAGTAACCTATTTCTTAGGAAATAGGATAAGAGAGTAAGTGTTGAGATAGAAAGAGAGCTCTCAAGGACAGCCTAGAGCTATGGGAGAGTACCCAAAGACAGACACACTTGGAAGAAGGTTCAGACCTTAATGAAAGGCTGTACCCACTGGATGGTGGAGAATTTTGCTGGGTTTTTCAGGCCAGAGCTGGTCCATAGTCACTGGACCAATGGGAACATTCTTTTGGGGCACAGGCAAACTGAGGACGATGAGCAGGCAGAGAGAGTCAAAGTACACTGCAGATGTGACACCCAAAGCACACAGGGTCCATGTCAGGAGGGCCACAGGGAGCAAATTTCTAGGGTGCAGGAAAGCTGAGGCTGACAGGTGCACACAGAGAGAGTCAAGGTGTCGTGTGGGTGACCTGAAGAGGCCACCTCTGCAGGACTCCAGCACACTTCTGGGTACCACATGGGCCTGGGCATCTCTGGGCCTCTTCAAGGGATAAAGGTCAGGCAGACAGCCTCAGTGTGCCTGTGCATGAAGCTAAGGAGAGGGTGGGTGCAAAGAGCTAAAGCCTGGGGTGGGTCCATCCTATGCTGTCTGCAGTTCCTGGCTGCCCAGGTACTGTTCATATCCAGATCTGCAGAAAACAATCTATAGCAAAATGCTGGAGAGAGCTGCACTGTGCATGCACCTATGCTGGAAAAAACACACTGCTGAACAGTAAAGAAAAGAAGTTTGCTCCCCAGGAGCCCAGCAAATGAGCCACGAGAGCCAGAAAGGACAACCTTCTACTGACACTGGACCAGCTGGCAAAGGAAAGCTATTAAAGAGGTCCTTCTCCATTTTCACAGATCAGGTAATGAAGGATGAATTTGGAGTTGAGTCAGTAACTAGTAAAACAGCCGATGTCACCCACCCCACCAGCCCCACCCACAATGACACTCATAAAACATTTCCTAGGACCTTGTCTATGATCCATGAAAATAACTGTCTTCAACAACAGGAGAGAGATTCCTTGGTAAATCACCCCTTCTATGTGTGAAATGATTGTTTGAGCCATCATCTTGCCATTAGTAAGTTCTCAATAGAGCAGCCTGAGCTAAAGCCACACGAGCAAGAAGATGCACTTTTAAATGTTTCCCCTGCCTGGAAGCCTGGTCCAGAAATTCAAGGGACTCAACTTATTCCAGTGTCAAATATATCCTGCAGTGGACCATAACAACCCAAGACTAAATGCTCTATGACCCAAAAGTTAATTATTCTTTCTATATGATATAAAGAGTAAATACAAAGGTCAGTGGTAGTATAGAACATACTGCAAAATCTTTGAAATCAATAAAACTAAACACTCTATAAAACATCCCCATTTATATTTGGGCTTGTTCTTGCATGTTTTCTTTTTCCTTATACAAGAAAAACAAATATCACATTTTCTGAAAAGTGAAGGGGAGCCAATAAATAAATACATAGCTTTGCTATCATGGCTCATAAAAATTTTTAGAATGAAAATATACAATGAATATTCATAAAAGTTTTTATTCTTGGATCTTTAGCAATATTAAATGTGTAATATAATTACACCTCTATTTCCTTTTCTAATATTTCTCCCTGCCTCATTTCTAAATCATCAATTTTTCCACATTTTCCTCTTCAGTTATTTAAATAGTACAGTAGGCTTGTTTTCAGCTAGTTTTAATTAAAATATTATCTATGAGCACTCTCAAGCCAGATTGTCATCATCAAAGCAAAGGAAAGAATTGAGGCAATTTTGGAGAAAACTCAGTGCCAAATCAAATTACTTAGATGAATGCTTTAATTTTTCTATTTTTCTTCAGCTAACCTTAAAAGATGTGGGTGATTATTCTACATAAGGACTCACACGGCACAAAATTAATGTAAATTCAAATAAAGAGCTGCAAGAAGATAGGGGAGGAAAGCCCTGAGTCCACTACCCTCACCCCTCCATCAAATGGAAGGTGTTCAGCACCTACCATGCACCTGCTCTATCCTGGCCGTGCCCAAAACCACTACCTTACAAAACCTGCTTTTTAGAGGAGAAGGCTGATCACAAACATGTAAACTGTCAGTGAATAACTTGTGGACAAAACCACAAAGCACAACAGAGAAAAAGGTAGCAGTGGCCCAGGAGGTAAGGAGGGAGGTAGGGAAGTCTATTGCTGATACCTGCTCATGGATCTGAATGACAGAATTCCTGCCGGGGGTCCTGGTCTAGCACCGCTGAACTTGGGAATTCCTGACCTAAACAGTGTAAGCCTGCTTTTAGAGCCTTTAAATATCTCTTCCTTTTTCTGTCCCAAGCACCAAGCAGGGAGTGGGAGGGTGGGAGGAGCGGATGCAGTTTGGGCTTACAGAGTGGCCTCTCGGGTCCATGAGCTTCCCCAGCTGGGCTGGTGGGAGCCTTCTCTGCACTGCTGCCCTCTACCCCCTGCCACTGTGAGGTGCAAGCCTGGGGGCACCTGATCTCTGAGGACCATGCAGAAGGACCCAGGACCATGGCTGCATCCCTTGGGCAGTGGGAAGCCATCATATCTTTTCGCCAAGGAGCCATGTGTTTACCTCGACCTTGACCTTAGGAAGTCTCCCAGCAAACATGGAATGGGTCCCTGGGAGGCAGGAAGCTCCTGAGACACAGCAGTGAACAAGACAGTCATACCTGGGGCTACTAGTCTACCACTCAGCAGGAAGACAGACTTGAACACGTAATTTCCAGGGTGGTGCTTGCCGCAGAGGAGGGAATGGATTGTAGTAAAGCACAGGGAGTCTAACTTTGCTTGGGTTAAGGAATACCTCTCTGAGACGGGGTCATGAGTGAGGGTAGAACAAGTCAAGCTGGGACATGAACACTGGAACAGTGAACTATGGGTGCGGGACATTCCAGATCTAGACAGAGCCTTGGAGCAGAGAGAACCTGGAGATTTTTTGAAACTGGAAAAAACTCTCAACCAGGAATGTGGAGAGAGAAATAGAAGAAACATAAGCGTGTAAAATCATGTTAGGACCAAATCATACAACCCCTGCAGAACATACCATAGATTCCATTTCATTCTGAGGGCAATAAGAAGATATCATAAAAGGGCTCAAACCCAAAAGTAACATTGAGGTTGCATGTAAAAAGGCCACTGACTACCATGTGGAAATAGGTGGGAAGGAGGTAAAAGCCGACATAGAAAGACCTGTCAGAAAGCTGGATGAGGTGAAAGCCAGGGTGACATAGATAGAGTGAGGTAAGGAGGGGAGGAAGCGAAATGAATTTCTCAGCACTCTGTCTGGACATAACAGACACTCCGTAAATATGTGCTGAATGCTTTGACTTTCTCCACCACTTGAGAGCCCGGCCCTGTATTTCATTTTACAATTGAGGAAACAGATTTTGAGAGACTGAGCACAAGGCCCAGGGTCCCAGAGCTGGCGGCCCCCAAGCCTGGCATCTGAAAACCTACAGTGAGCTCTGCATGTCCTGCCAGGATGCTGCATTCACTGCCTTCGAGTATGGAAAAGATGATGAATGAGATCTGACCTTTCTGAATGCTGCAGATTTGCCAAGGACGGGGTGTTCAGCATGTATGATATGGTTTTGTCCACAGTTTGAGTTGCACATGAGAATTCAAGCTCTGCCCAAGAATACAGAGCTAGAGAGGGCTGCAAGCCAGATGGAACACAAGCAGTCCGATTCTGGGGCTCCTGGCCCCTAACCTCTCTGCAATACCGCCACCTGCTGTCCTAAACAAGCCAAACATCAGCGAGCGGGGGCGGTGGGGGGGGGGGTGGGCTGAAAAGAGAGACACGTGGTCTGCAAGTGGGGATGAGAGCATTTTCCGTGAAAACGATCGAATCTGAACAAGATTGGAGGATAAGAGTGATCGCCAAATAGTGAAGAGGCAACTGAGGAGAGAAATCAAACCCAAGATATGCGTGATCGGCAAGCTGCACGTGGCAATGAAAAGTTTTTCCCCTTTCCGGTTATTAGCATGTGCGTGAGCCAAGGGCAGCCCTGCCTCCCAAATGAGATCTGCTGTCTAGCTGGGCTGAGTCCCTGGTGTCTCTAGGCCTGTGACCAAGATTGTGACAAATCTGTCACAAGTGTTTCCAGCGGTCCACTGCCCCATGCACTTAGGTTAATTTCTGAAACGGAAAAGCCCAAAATCTCAGTGGCTTGACAGAACACATTTATTTCTCACTCACGCCAATCAAGCCAGGTCACAGAACACTCCGAGAAATGATTTAGGGACCCAGCCTCCTTCATCTGCGTACCAGCTTTGAAATGTGGCCTCCAGGTTCACCACCTACGGGTAAAAGGAATGATCAAACGTGAGTGAGAGACCGTGTGGGTAGGCCATTCACCGACAGTCAGTAAGTAGCACAGAATCACCGATGCAAAGGTGTTGGGAGGCTTGTCGAGCTGTGTGCCCGATTGTAAAACACTCGCAGACTTGGCCGGACGCTCAGGCGCCTGAACATTCTTCTTCCAGTGCGTGGAACACTCTCAGGACATCTCTGGGGAGGCTACCCAGAGTTCCGAAGTCAGTGCCTCCAATTCAAGGACTGGGACCTCTGGGTGATTCCTCTCCACCAGGCCTGGTGTGCCTGCCTCAGCGCTGCAGACGAGAAACTAGAGAGGCAGGTGCTTGCTCCCTCCCACTCAATACAGGAGGACAGGATTACTGCAATAAATACTGCCATTCGGAAAAAGAACAGAGACTCACCAGCCACTGACCCACAAGGACACTTGGACCTGCAGGGCAGGCAGCATCAGCTTGCTCTGCCTGGATTTGGGGGAGCCCTGCTCAGATTCCAGGGCTCCTCTCTGGGAGGGACTCCAAGGTCTATTTTTCTGACACCTCTAGATCTTCCCTCTTCGGGAGTTCCTTCTTTTCCTAAGTATGCTCACTTATTTGAACCATATGTTGGGGAGTATTCCTTCACAGGATCTGCATAGCTTTGCACCCCACTTTCTGCCTATGACCCAGTCAAAAATGTTGTAGATGAGATTTATAGTTTGTTTGGGCAATATAATTCCTTCAATTACTTTTGATCTAGTTGCTTCCAAATAGTTCCATATAGTTGTAACCACACCCAAAGCATTTTCATAGACAAAGTTTTCAAATCTTCCCTTTTGCATTCTCATGCCCTTGCCTACCTCAGCTTAATAGTGGGGAAAACAACTCTTTAATCTGATCATCACCGTGAGGCTGAGTCATAATATGGCTTTCCAACTCAAAGGCTTTTATTTCAATATCTTATATTTCCTAGTGTTTGTGTTCCAGAAGCAGTTGGAATTTGCAACCCTTCACGGACCCATATTTCTGGACTTTCTGCTTGCAAACTAGCCAGTTTTCTCCTGAGTTCTTCTCTTTCTTTTAATAGCATGCCAACACAGCCAACTGCAGCTAACACACATTAACACTTTGATTTTTTGTCCAACTGCTTTTGCTAGAGTTGCTGAATCATGAGGCTTACATTCTGCCTTCAAAGGCATTGCAGGTAGTACTTCTACTAAATATTTCCACCGTATAGCATAGATCACCATCTACCTTGCCACCTGACTCTAAGTCAATGTCAGACATTAGATTTTTGTGACTACAGCCTTTCGAAGTATCAATCTATTATATTAGTCATGGAAGTTTAATTGATCTACCAATTCTCATATCTCAGAGGCTTTAACACAATAAATGTTTCTTTCTTCTTTGTATCGCTGTCCAGTAAGAGTTGGCTGGTTCTTCTCTAACCCTGACTCAAGGACCTAGGCCCCTTCCATCTTTGGCGTTTCCATATTTGACATGCAGCCTCTAAGCTTGTCCCTATGCAGCTGGGTAGTACTGACCTCACACCCACCACATCCCATGAGCCAGAACATAGCACATGGCCCAACTCACAGCAAGGGCTCCCTGAGTTCATTTACCTGTGTTTCCAGGAAGGGAAAAAGACAGATATTGGGGAGGCCTGGCAATTTTGGCCACATTGTTTATAATAATCAGAGATTATTACTTCAGTCCTTCCGTCTAGAAGCTTACAGCTGACATATAATAAAGCAAATAAAATTAAGGTGGGAATGAGAATTTTGTACTCTCGATGGGCTATTTACATTTCAGAAAAGGTAGTTGTCAACAGAACAGGTACAATATAGTACGGACAGTGTATCTGTGTGTTGCAAGGCAGGCAGGAAGAGGGGTGGCTACCCTGAGGAGTCTTTCTGCTGCTCATACATCACTACCAGTCATACACATCTGTTATTCATATTACAAACATTTCCCGAGTGACTGCTAAATACTAGGTATCTAGCTAGGAAAAGGAGCTGAGAATTGTTTCAGTTCCTGCTCTTGCAGTATTTAAATTCTAATATAGGAGAAACAGATACACAAATAATCACTTTCTTAAATAACAACTGATTAATAAATGATATGCATAATAAGTACAAGAAAACGTAAGATAGCAAAAGACAGTCCTAGATTGGGAGTCAATAGAGATTCTCATGAAGCTGGGACCGAAATGACAGATGAAGAGATGGGGAAGAAATATCAAGGTTTCTGGCTTTTATGATTGGGTGGGAGACAGTGCCACCCTGAGATAGGAAGCACTCTTTGCCTTGGATGGGAAGATGATAGTTTCATTTTAGGATACATCGAGGCCAAGTTACCCCTGAGACCTCCAAGTGGAAATGTCAAGCAGGCAGTTGATATTCAGGTAAAGAGCTCTTTCGAGAGGTCTGGAATGGTTCTCTAACTTTGGAAGTTGTCTTATTGACACTCTATTTTGTCCTCAAAGATGTGCCTCACCACCTTTTCTCTGAACTTATCATCCATGGGGGGAACTCCCAAAAGTCACCTACCCATCATCCAACCTCTGCCATTTTAGGGCTATATCCCACTAAGGTGGTTAATTTTAAATGGGAGCATTCTCATTGGAAGCCTAAAGATTTTGTTAGGTAGTGAATCAATGATGCACAAGTAAGAAAGGTTTCCCATTTTTAAGTATCACTTCTCAGACCAGGATGGGGGACAGCAACAACACTACAAGAATGCAACCACAAATAACACCTGGCCAGTATTCCACAATGATAACAAGAAAATGCCCAGTGAGGGAGGAAGGCAAGGCAAAAGGACTCCATCTTCTGTTTTTCTTTTGCCTGCTTTATTCGATGCCTTAGGCAGCAAGCACTGATCTAACATTCAGTTCTGCATTGTTTTAAACACATATCTTTGCTTAAGAAATGAGTGCTCATTGTAGGTTTTGAATATGAATACATTAGTAGGAGTGCATTTATTTTAACGCATTTAATGATGAGTTTACTAAAGCTGAGGATTGGGTGTCTGTGAAAACCTTAGAAAATGATTTGAAATAACTCTTCAGATGAATGCTGGTTGAAGGTCATCATACAAAGAGCCAGCACAAGCAGCAACCATTAAGAACAGGCATCTATTTTAATTTCTCAGGTGTGCGTTGATGAGGAGAATTAGAACTGTTTTAATTGCTAATCTCTCAAAGGAAGGAACACACCATGTTAATTAAATTCACTGATGAGGGGGCGGAGCAAGATGGCGGAGGAGTAGGAGACCTGGATTTCGTCTGGTCTCAGGAATTCAGCTGGATAGGGATCAAACCATTCTGAACACCTACAAACTCAACAGGAGATCGAAGAAAAGAAGAGCAACAACTCTCTGAACAGAAAAGCAACCACTTTCTGGAAGGTAGGACGTGCGGAGAAGTGAATCCGAGGCGATATTCGGGAGGATAGACGGCGGGGGAGGGGCCGCCGTCGGCCGCTTCTGGCAAGTGATAGAGCCGCGGAGCACAAAATCGGAACTTTTAGAAGTCGGCTCCGCTGAGGGACGTCACTCTGGTGGCGAAGTGGGGGGTGGAACCCTCGCGGGACAGTGTGGTCTCAGGACCCTCGGGGTCACAGAAAGACCGGGGGTGCCTGAGTGCGGCAGAGCTCCCAGGGATCGGAGCAGGGAAGCCGGCTGCAGAGACGGAGCCGAGGCGCGGGCTCTCAGCTCGGGGTTGCCATAAACCGTGATCCGCGGCACAGTCGGGCCACTGCTCCTCCAGCAGGGACCCAACAAGCGGCAGATCCGGGGACACTCACCTTCTTCCCCCGGGAGGAGCGGCGGGGAGCGCACCGCGGGGATCTGCTGGGTTTGGAGACTCCACCCGGGGTCGGGTGCCAGATAGAAAGGCGCGGTCACAGGCCGGGTGAGCGCGGAGTGTGGCCGGAGACCGGGGAGACGGGAGTGACTGACTGCTTTTCTCTGGGGGCGCACTGAGGAGCGGGACCCCGAGTTCTCGGCTCCGCCGGGGCGGAGACTGGGAGGCCGCCATTTTCACTCTCCGCCTCCAAAGCTGTACGGAAAGCTTGCAGGGAACAAAAGCTCCGGAGAGCAAACCCGAGCAGATTACTTAGCCCGGACCGGGCAAGGGAGGGGCAATTCCGCCTCCGGCAAAGACATTTGGGAACCACGGCAACAGGCCCCTCCCCCAGAAGATCAGCGAGAACAGCCAGCCAAGACCAAGTTTACCGATCAATGAGATCGGCAGAACTCCAGCGCTAGGGGAATACTGCACATAGAATTCATGGCTTTTTTACCATGATTCTTTAGTCTTTCAAAGTTAATTTTTTTTTAACTGTCTTTTTTCTTTTTTTTTTTTGAATTTTTCTTTTTCCCTTTTTCAACCAACATCTTATCAATCCATTTTTTAAAAAACATTTTTCTTTTTCATTTTTAAAGTCATATTCTATCCCTTCATAGTAGTTACCCGTATTTTTGGCATATATATATAAGTTGTTCTCTCTTTAAAATTTTGAGATAGTCTCTTCTAACAGATCAAAATATACCCTAAATCTCTAGTGTATGGTTTTTTTCTACTCCCGTGCCTGATCACATTCTCTCCCTTTTTTTTCTTTTTTTCTAAAATCCTCTTCTTTCTTTTTTCAAACAACTTCTTATCAATTCCTTTTATAAATTTTTTTATAATTTCCATCTTTACAATCATATTCCATCCCTTCATCATATCAACCCTTATTTTTGTGCATATAGAAGTTTTTCTTTCTTTAAAATTTTGGGAGGCACTTTCTTCTAACAGACCAAAATACACCCAAAATCTAGTGTGTGGCACTGATCTATATACCAGCCTGATCATATTTGATCACATTCTGTTTTTTTTTTGTTTTGTTCTGTTTTTGTTTGTTTTTATCTTTTTCTTTTTTTTTTTCTTTTTCTTTTTTCTCTCTTTCCCTTTCTTTTCCCACTGCTTCAGGTCTTTTCTGATTTGTTTAGAGTATATTTTCTGGGAACGTTGTTACTCTGTTAGCATTTTGTTCTCTCATTAATCTATTCTCCTCTGCACAAAATGACAAGACGGAAAAAATCACCTCAACAAAAAGAACAAGAGGTAGTACCGACTGCCAGGGACCTACTCAATACGGACATTAGTACGATGTCAGATCTAGAGTTCAGAATCATCACTTTAAAGATACTAGCTGGGCTTGAAAAAAGCATGGAAGTTATTAGAGAAACCCTTTCTGGAGAAGTAAAAGAACTAAAATCTAACCAAGTTGAAATCAAAAAGGCTATTAATGAGGTGCAATCAAATATGGGGGTGCTAACTGCTAGAATAAATGAGGCAGAAGAGAGAATTAGCGAGATAGAAGACCAAATGATGGAAAATAAAGAAGCTGAGAAAAACAGATAAACAACTACTGGATCATGAGGGCAGAATTCGAGAGATAAGCGATACCATAAGACGAAACAACATTAGAATAATTGGGATCCCAGAAGAAGAAGAAAGAGAGAGAGGGGCAGAAGGTATACTGGAGCAAATTATAGCAGAGAACTTCCCTAATTTGGGGAAGGAAACAGGCATCAAAATCCAGGAGGCACAGAGAACCCCTCTCAAAATCAATAAAAATAGGTCAACACCCGACATCTAATAGTAAAACTTACAAGTCTCAGAGACAAAGAGAAAATCCTGAAAGCAGCTCGGGAGAAGAGATATGTAACCTACAATGGTAGAAACATTAGATTGGCAACAGACCTATCCACAGAGACCTGGCAGGCCAGAAAGGACTGGCAGGATATATTCAGAGCACTAAATGAGAAAAATATGCAGCCAAGAATACTACATCCAGCTAGGCTGTCATTGAAAATTGAAGGAGAGATAAAAAGCTTCCAGGACAAACAAAAACTAAAGGAATTTGCAAACATGAAACCAGCCCTACAAGAAATCTTGAAAGGGGTCCTCTAAGCAAAGAGAGAGCCTAAAAGCAACATAGACCAGAAAGGAACACAGACAATATACAGTAACAGTCACCTTACAGACAATACAATGGCACTAAATTCCTATCTTTCAATAGTTACCCTGAATGTAAATGGGCTAAATGCCCCAATCAAAAGACACAGGCTATCATATTGGATTAAAAAACAAGACCCATCGATATGCTGTCTGCAAGAGACTCATTTTAGACCCAAAGACACCCCCAGATTGAAAGTGAGGGGGTGGAAAACCATTTACCATGCTAATGGACACCAAAAGAAAGCTGGGGTGGCAATCCTTATATCACACAAATTAGATCTTAAGCCAAAGACTGTAATAAGAGTTGAGGAAGGACACTATATCCTACTTAAAGGGTCTATCCAACAAGAAGATCTAACAATTGTAAATATCTATGCCCCTAACATGGGAGCAGCCAATTATATAAGGCAATTAATAACAAAAGCAAAGAAACACATTGACAACAATACAATAATAGTGGGGGACTTTAACACCCCCCTCACTGAAATGGACAGATCGTCTAAGCAAAAGATCAACAAGGAAATAAAGACTTTAAATGACACACTGGACCAAATGGACTTCACAGACATATTCAGAACATTCCATCCCAAAGCAACGGAATACACATTCTTTTCTAGTGCCCATGGACATTCTCCAGAATCGATCCCATCCTAGGTCATAAATCAGGTCTCAACCGGGACCAAAAGATTGGGATCATTCCCTGCCTATTTTCAGACCACAATGCTTTGAAACTAGAATTAAATCACAAGAGGAAAGTCGGAAAGAACTCAAATACATGGAGGCTAAAGAGCATCCTACTAAAGAATGAATGGGTCAACCAGGAAATTAAAGAAGAATTAAAAAAATTCATGGAAACCAATGAAAATGAAAACACAACTGTTCAAAATCTTTGGGATGCAGCAAAGGCAGTCCTAAGAGGAAAGTATATAGCAATACAAGCCTTTCTCAAGAAACAAGAAGGGTCTCAAGTACACAACCTAACCCTACACCTAAAGGAGCTGGAGAAAGAACAGCAAATAAAGCCTACACCCAGCAGGAGAAGAGAAATAATAAAGATCAGAGCAGAAATCAATGAAATAGAAACTAAAAGAACAGTAGAACAGATCAACGAAACTAGGAGCTGGTTCTTTGAAAGAATTAACAAGATTGATAAACCCCTGGCCAGACTTATCAAAAAGAAAAGAGAAATGACCCAAATCAACAACATCATGAATGGAAGAGGAGAGATCACAACCAACACCAAAGAAATACAAACAATTATAAGAACATATCATGAGCAACTCTATGCCAGCAAATTAGATAACCTGGAAGAAATGGATGCATTCCTAGAGATGTATCAACTACCAAAACTGAACCAGGAAGAAATAGAAAACCTGAACAGACCTATAACCACTAAGGAAATTGAAGCAGTCATCAAAAATCTCCCAAAACACAAAAGCCCAGGGCCAGATGGCTTCCCAGGGGAATTCTACCAAACATTTCAAGAAGAATTAATACCTATCCTTCTGAAACTGTTCCAAAAAATAGAAATGGAAGGAAAACTTCCAAACTCATTTTATGAGGCCAGCATTACCTTGATCCCAAAACCAGACAAAGACCCCATCAAAAAGGAGAATTACAGACCAATATCCCTGATGAACATGGATGCAAAAATTCTCACCAAAATACTAGCCAATAGGATCCAACAGTACATTAAAAGGATTCTTCACCACGACCAAGTGGGATTTATCCCTGGGCTGCAAGGTTGGTTCAACATCCGCAAATCAATCAACGTGATAAAATACATTAACAAAAGAAAGAACAACAACCATATGATCCTCTCAATAGATGCAGAAAAAGCATTTGACAAAGTACAGCATCCTTTCTTGATCAAAACTCTTCAGAGTATAGGCATAGAGGGTACATACCTCAATATCATAAAAGCCATCTATGAAAAACCTACAGCAAATATCATTCTCAATGGGGAAAAACTGCGAGCTTTCTCCCTAAGGTCAGGAACGCGGCAGGGATGTCCACTATCACCACTGCTATTCAACATAGTATTGGAAGTCCTAGCCACAGCAATCAGACAACAAAAAGAAATCAAAGGCATCCAAATTGGCAAAGAAGAAGTCAAACTCTCACTCTTTGCAGATGATATGATACGTTATGTGGAAAACCCCAAAGACTCCACCCCAAAACTGCTAGAACTCATACAGGAATTCAGTCAAGTGGCAGGATATAAAATCAATGCACAGAAGTCAGTGGCATTCCTATACACCAACAACAAGACAGAAGAAAGAGAAATTAAGGAGTCGATCCAATTTACAATTGCACCCAAAACCATAAGGTACCTAGGAATAAATCTAACCAAGGAGGCAAAGGATCTGTACTCAGAAAACTAGAAAATACTCATGAAAGAAATTGAGGAAGACACAAAGAAATGGAAAAACGTTCCATGCTCATGGGTTGGAAGAACAAATATTGTGAAGATGTCAATGCACCTAGAGCAATCTACACATTCAATGCAATCCCCATCAAAATACCATCCACTTTTTTCAAAGAAATGGAACAAAT
Source organism: Halichoerus grypus (assembly GCF_964656455.1). Lineage (NCBI taxonomy): Eukaryota > Metazoa > Chordata > Mammalia > Carnivora > Phocidae > Halichoerus > Halichoerus grypus. Next base: position 8,504,393 of record NC_135723.1, read on the forward strand.
AATCCTAAAATTTGTATGGAACCAGAAAAGACCCCGCATAGCCAGAGGAATGTTGAAAAAGAAAAGCAAAGCTGGCGGCATCACAATTCCGGACTTCCAGCTCTATTACAAAGCTGTCATCATCAAGACAGTATGGTACTGGCACAAAAACAGGCACACAGATCAATGGAACAGAATAGAGAGCCCAGAAATGGACCCTCAACTCTATGGTCAACTCATCTTTGACAAAGCAGGAAAGAATGTCCAATGGCAAAAAGACAGTCTCTTCAACCAATGGTGTTGGGAAACTTGGACAGCCACATGCAGAAGAATGAAACTGGACCATTTCCTTACACCACACACAAAAATAGTCTCCAAATGTTTGAAAGACCTCAATGTGAGACAGGAGTCCATCAAAATCCTAAAGGAGAACACAGGCAGCAACCTCTTCGACCTCAGCCGCAGCAACTTCTTCCTAGAAACATCGCCAAAGGCAAGGGAAGCAAGGACAAAAATGAACTATTGGGACTTCATCAAGATAAAAAGTTTTTGCAAAGCAAAGGAAACAGTCAACAAAACCAAAAGACAACCGACAGAATGGGAGAAGATATTTGCAAATGATGTATCAGATAAAGGGCTAGTATCCAAAATCTATAAAGAACTCATCAAACTCAACACCAAAAGAACAAAGAATCCAATCAAGAAATGGGCAGAAGACATGAACAGACATTTTTCCAAAGAAGACATCCAAATGGCCAACAGACACATGAAAAAGTGCTCAACATCGCTCGGCATCAGGGAAATCCAAATCAAAACTTCAATGAGATACCACCTCACACCAGTCAGAATGGCTAAAATTAACAAGTCAGGAAATGACAGATGTTGGCGGGGATGCGGAGAAAGGGGAACCCTCCTACACTGTTGGTGGGAATGCAAGCTGGTGCAGCCACTCTGGAAAACAGTATGGAGGTTCCTCAAAAAGTTGAAAATACAGCTACCATATGATCCAGCAATTGCACTCCTGGGTATTTACCCCAAAGATACAAATGTAGGGATCCGAAAGGGTATGTGCACCCCGATGTTTATAGCAGCAATGTCCACAATAGCCAAATTGTGGAAAGAGCCAAGATGTCCATCGACAGATGAATGGATAAAGAAGAAGTGGTATATATATACAATGGAATATTATGCAGCCACCAAAAGGAATGAGATCTTGCCATTTGCAACGACGTGGATGGAACTGGAGGGTATTATGCTGAGCGAAATAAGTCAAACAGACAAAGACATGTATCATATGACCTCACTGATATGAGGAATTCTTAATCTCAGGAAACAAACTGAGGGTTGCTGGAGTGGGGGGTGGGGTGGGAGGGATGGGGTGACTGGATGATAGACACGGGGAGGGTATGTGCTCTGGTAAGCGCTGTGAATTGTGCAAGACTGTTGAATGTCAGATCTGTACCTCTGAAACAAATAATGCAATATATGTTAAGAAAAAAAAAGAAGAAGAAGAAGGTAGCAGGAGGGGAAGAATGAAGGGGGGGAAATCGGAGGGGGAGAAGAACCATGAGAGACGATGGACTCTGAAAAACAAACTGAAGGTTCTAGAGGGGAGGGGGGTGGGCGGATGGGTTAGCCTGGTGATGGGTATTGAGGGGGGCACGTTCTGCATGGAGCACTGGGTGTTATGCACAAACAATGAATCATGGAACACTACATCTAAAACTAATGATGTAATGTATGGGGATTAACATAACAATAAAAAAATTTAAAAAAAAATTCACTGATGATAGAAAAAGTGGGGGTGGATTAATCACTTCTAATGGCAGAACAATTTTCTTTAAAAGCTAGTTTTATAAATAAGAACTGGAATTCACCAAAAGAGAACTCTGTTCTTAAAGAATGTGCATGTGGAAACACACACACACACACACACACACGCAGAAAGCCTAACTACCCCCAGAGCATAAATTGCAGGCTGTACACTTTTTAAATCATTTCAAAAGGTGCAATAACCATTGCAGAATGGCATCTCCAATTCACTCTCTGAACAAAGATGTACCAAGCACCTGCTGTATGCACAGAGCTGTGGTATGAATAATGAAAGAAATTAAATAAATGCACCTCTTCACCTATATGTTTGGACTGTGGATGTTTCTATACAATCTGTATGTATCAATCACTAGGGACAAAATTCACTTTTCTATGGCACCTCAATAAGGTGCACCTCAAAAAACCTTAAGGGGATGAAGATTGGGGTATATCATTTTATTGACTAAAAATGCTTTAGATCCCCTGGCATATAATAAAGTATACATCTCTAGGGAGACTCTGAGTTTTGCCTTTATAAATACAGAAGAGGGAAAGGCAAGTAAAATACAAGTGACAAGGATTATATAATCAAGCCTTTAAAAAGAAAATGGCTGGCTCTCCAGACCTAATACTGGAAATATTATAGTTATCAAATTCTAGAAACAGAGCAAACGGGTATCCATTTAGACCTAGAAGCAAGACTGCCGGTGAGGAGAAAGGGGTTGGGAAGTGCAGTTCCCGTGTGGTTAAGGACTCTCACCACATTCCTTTGGGAATATGGGGTTTCTGTAACTGCTATGTCCAAAACAGTGCCAAGGACAGACGGTCAACTGGTCCCAAAGAAAGAACCTGGAATGACCCTGAGAACCAGCCGTTACCCATGACTTAAAACAAAAACTGTGTTCTGTGGTAATCTCCTTCTTGGAGGCCAGGGTGCCTACCTGGAAGCAGCAACTATCAAAAAATGTCACAGAGAAGCCCAGTAGCCCAGACCTACACAATCTTTATCTTCTAGCTTGTCCACTTATATGTATTTGGTTCTTACCAGAACAATGGAAACTACACAAAACTTTACTATTTTTATTTCATCTCCTGACATTGGGACATTCTATACTCTCTACCTTCAGTTTGCTGATGATAAGGAAGGGCTGAAGGAAAAGTAACTATGGGTGCCCTACTTTTCCATTTTTTCTATGTCATCATGTTCAGCCTAAATGGTTGGTTAAATAGCAGAAAGTAAAAAGATAGGTTTCCCTGATTGTTCATGTGTCTTAGAATGCAAGAGCATTCTCTCTGCACTCAAAGCAAGTTCTAACTCAGACAGAAAGCGTGACCTCTGGGGGCTGTGAGCACCCTGCTTACTCCGACCTACAGGTAACACGCTTACCCAGTAACTCCCTGCCAGTCCCGCTGAAATTCCACCAGGTGCGCTCAGGCGGAGTCTGGGTGCTGCACGCGATGGTGGGAAGGGGTGACAGGAGCACGAACTGTTCATGTCTCCCTTAACAAGCACGTTCCCATGTCCCGTTGAGCTTCCCTCCCAAAGACAAGTTCAGAGATACAACTTTTAAGAACTTCAAGATGGTGGCAGCAGAACATTACAAGGAGCACAGGACCCTCCCGAGAGCGGGCTCCTCTGCGGGGGACGCCCTTTCGCAGCTGCGCGGGCTGCATACCCACATATGCCCAGCCCTGAGGGACTGATGACCACACGGCGAATCTTGGGAGGTGTGGTCCCTATAAGCCAAACGCTACAGGCACGTCGGAAACAGAGTGATGCCATAAGAATTTCCACCAGGCATCAGGTTTTCAAGTTTTCCATCTACCTGATATGTTGAAGAACCAGACTGTAGAGTAGGAAAAGACTGCACCTCACTCATAACGTCTACTCCTTCTTTAGCCCTTATTAAACTTCTGTTCCACGGTAAAAATTGTACTGTAATGTCCATCCAGGTGTCCTGCAATCTTGACTTGGGAAGATAGTTCATCCAGTCCTCTTAGCAACCCTTCAAACTGGATAGATCTACTTGTGTTAAAAAAAAAAAAAAAATTGAGATACCAAACTCTATCTGCAGAATGATCCAATTCTATTATAAAAAAAAAAAAAGAAAACTGGAATGAAAATTTCTGTGCCTTAGCAATAACTATATAGATTTAAAACTGCATTTTTAAATTTGATTTTACAAATTTTCCACACAGAGTTTGCAATTATAATAATGAAGGGAAAATGTTGCTATTTTTAAAGAGATACAACGCTTTCTGACCTTGTAGTCTCCTTTGCTTCTCCAGACCTTGTATTGCTCTTGGGGTGAATCAGAATTGCAGTGTTCAATAGAATAGCAAAACTTAGGCACCTTTCTTTTTTTTGGTCCTGGCAAGTCAGCTGGCAATGATAACATATGCCCGACTGCAAGCGAAGAAGAATAGAAAATGTTTCTTGTAAAGCAAAGCTGGAATTTAAAAAAAAAAATACAAAACAACAATAACAACAACAGTAAAAAAACAAAAACAAAAAAACAAACAAACAAAAAAAAACCAGGGAGCTCATTTAGCCATCCACTTCTGGCGTAGGAGGAACTCAGTGTGTATGAAATTGTATTAAGGATGTTCATGCTTTCTCTCTGTCTGCATTTGATTAGTTACACTGCTCTTCCTTAACATATTAGAGTTGGAACACAAGGGAATTTTGTTGGCTTGTTTGCTTCCCCAGATCTGTACCTGTAGGATTTATATTTTGTATATAATTTGGATAATTTGAAATTTCTTTGAAATACATGTATGCACATCTTTAGCAACCTATAATCAAATTATATGCAAAGTGTAGAAGTGGCAATGATTTCTTTACAAGTGATTGTTGATTTATTGCCCCAGATCAAGGCTCTGTCACCTCACTGATCCAGGAACAGAATGAGTAACTAAAACGAGCACTGGAGCTTTCAAATTCACCCCACCTGCTGCAATTCCCAAATCAGGGGCTTGTTCTTGAATTTTTTTAAAAAATTAAGCTTGCCCTGGGGCACCTGGGTGGCTTAGTCGGTTGAGGGTTTGACTGTTGGTTTTGGCTCAGGTCATGATGTCAGGTCATGATCTTAGGGTCATGAGATCGAGTTCTGCACCCCTGTATCGGGCTCCATGCCCAACAGGGAGTCTGCTTGAGATTCTCCCTCTTCCTCTTTCCCCCTCCCCCCTCTTTAAAATAAATACATCTTTTAAAAAAATTAAGCTTGCCCCCTTTCCAAAACCACCCAGCTATTCTGACCCAAAAGCCTACTGGAGGACACGGTGGCTTAGGGGTCCAGGGGCTGGTGGCTCTTAAGATGTAGGATACATTTATAAACCTCATAATCTTTAGGCAGATTTCACCCTCAATGGATAAAATCAAAAGAAGGAAGCAAACTCTCATACAGCACTTTTGGCAAGTGTTATCAGGGAGCTAACTCAAAGATTTGAGTTAAAATTAAAACATACAGGGGCGCCTGGGTGGTTCAGATGGTTAAGCATCTGCTTTCGGCTCAGGTCATGATCCCAGAGTCCTGGGATCAAGTCCCGCATGGGGCTCCCTGCTGGGCGGGGAGCCTGCTTCTCCCTCTGCCTCTGCCTCTCTCTCTCTCTCTGACTCTCATGAATAAATAAATAAAGAACTAAAAAAATTAAATTAAATTAAAACATACAAAACAGGTCTGTCTCAGCATAAGCAATGACACTGTGGTAGAGACAGCTATAACCTGGTGCACCAGCTCCTTTCCTCTTAAGCACACAGCTAACCACAGTTCCCGCCAACCTGTCCGTGAAGAGTGATCACAGGGCAGAAGGGTGGGGATCGTCTTCCAGGCTGGCCTCTAATCCTCTAGGTCCTTTCCCTCTGGCAGCTACATGAGCACACCTAGGTGACTGCTTTATAAGGCTGCTGAGGATGGCAGATGCTCCATAAGCTGACTCTCTGAACAGCTGTGTCTCAATGACTCCTCCTTGGATTTTCTGGAAAAGAATCCCATTGCCTCTGAGCCATTGTACATCTTGGGGACTACTTGGCATAACAGTTAGCATCCCTTACTAACTGAGATGTTTACCCAGAAAGAAGAGTTTAGTTCTTTAGTTTGGTTTTGTTTACTCAGAATGTTTAATAAACCAAGTTTACTTCTTAAAAAATCACAAAATGGAGGCAGAGTATGGAGACTTTATAGATTCAGTGAAAAATTTAGCAATAAGTTACTAATATACTATTTGACAGTATTTTATAGCCCTAATTGTGAACTCAATTTGAATGTACGTACTGAGAAGTTCGTTTTTGTGTAAATATACTTAAATACTATTCACCGGAAACAGCTTTGTCATGTTGTTGGTGATTTGACAAGAGGCCAGTTCAGTCTTTGATCTATTTCAAATAGTCTTCATCTTAAATTAAGTATATATATATTTGTCACATTTCATATGGTTTAATGCTTTCTGCCTTTTTTGACACTTCTTTCATTCTTTTATTTTTGACAGAAATGAGATTTTTAAACCTGTGCAAGCCCCCTCTCTGTTCCTCTCAGGTGATTTATTCAATTTTTTTTTTTATTTTAAAGATTTTTATTTATTCATTTGCGAGAGAGACGGAGAGAGAACAAGCAGAGGGAGAGGCAGAGGGAGAGGGAGAAGCAGGCTCCCTGCTGAGCAAGGAGCCCGATGCGGGACTCGATCCCAGGACCCTGGGATCATGACCTGAGCCGAAGGCAGACGCTTAACCATCTGAGCCACCCAGGCGCCCAGATTTATTCAATTTTTTAGTAGTTTTTGAGGCACTATGCCAGGTGCTATGATCATCTGTCTCATTATCCCAAAAGAGAGAAGTGAAAACTTTTGTCTGTAATATAATGGTTTCGATGGTGGCAAGATATAAAATAATACACAGACATCAATTGGTTTCCTATTAATATTCTAACAAAACAGCCAGTAAGAAAGTAGAATGGAAAAAGATACCAATCATATTCGCCATATCTCAGTGTAGTGCCTCTCAAGGTGTAGCCCACACATCACCTACACCAGGATGGAGGAGGAGGAGGACAGATTCCTGAGACCCATCTAAGACTTCCTAAGTCAAATTCTGGGCACATACACCAATGACTCTGAAATTTTAAACAATTTTAAACAGACCCCCAGGTAGTTCTTTTGTTCTCTAAAATATGAGAGTTCACAGTATACTAAATAAGAGGAGACATTGTGTAAATTTAAGCAAATTATTAAACCTATATAGACTTCAGTTTCTTTATATGTAAAAAAGGAATAACAATACCTACATCACAAGGCACTTTGGAAGAATAAATGAAATAACATAGGCAATGTGTTTGAAACACTACCTCGTACCCAGTGACTACTCACTTGTTATTAGATATCAGTATTAAATATTGAAACAAGAAGCTAAAATATGTAGAAATAAGCTTAAGGAAGAAGATTTGGGTCTTAAAAAAAACAACAAAATTACTTAGCAATACTTTTTAAATTCATATAAATTGCGAAGCATACTATGTTCCTTCCTGCAGCAGAGGTGGGGAAAAGAAGGGGAATGTAATATAGTAAAAAAAAATCAATCTTTTCAAAATTGATTTTTAAATTTCAAGTAGCTCTCTACAAAATACCAAACCAAGGCTTTGTAATTCAACATGAATTAGATGACACTTAGATGAAGATAAGTGTCATCTTAAAGAAGAACAAGTAGTATAAAAAAATTATCCAATCCTCCCCCCAGCCACACACCAAATGCGGAAGGAAGAATAGTAAGGACCACTTTCATTGTCAAACATCATAATGTACAGTTACAATACATTTAGGAGCATAATATCATTATCAAAATGGGCAGACACACCAATGAAAGTAAAGAGAAAATACAGAAATCTATGTAAGGACATAACTTAGAATATGATAGAGTTGGTATTTCAGATCGAAGGGAAATAGGAATTATTTAATACATGTTAATTGGGTTATTGATTAAGTAATTAGAATAAAAATAAGTTCTCTCCAAATTAATTTCAAAATGGAATAAAGAGTAAAATTAAACTATAAAAAAGAGAATTGGAGTATATAGAATAATTATGTGTCTGGAAGCATTCTGTATATTATGCTTATAGGAAAAATATATAAGATTAGGAAATTTAGGAAACCATGATTGATTAGTAAAATGTAAGAAGAGTAGGCAAGATAAAAAAGAAGAGGTAGTGGAATATTTTTAATCTTTTGATTATAAGAAGGAGAGAGCCAGGAACATTCCACCAAGACAAGAAAATATTCTGACTAAGACTAAACTGCATCAGTACCACTTATGGTTATCTGGGTTATTGGATACTCTCACGGCGCTAATGATATAATAATTAACAAAACAGCCATCAAATCATTTAAATGTAGGGGTACCTGGATGGCTCAGTTGTTAAGCATCTGCCTTCTGCTCAGGTCATGACCCCAGGGTTCTGGAATCGAGCCCCGCATCGGGCTCCCTGCTCTGCGGGAAGCCTGCTTCTCCCTCTCCCACTCGCCCTGCTTGTGTTCCCTCTTTCGCTGCGTCTCTCTCTGTCAAATAAATAAATAAATAAAATCTTAAAAAATCATTTAAATGCAATAAATATTAATCAGAAATGGAATGGTGAGTAGGGTTCCAAAGATCTCTGTGGATCAGACTGTCTGATAACCACAGTGGCCCCCCATCCTAACATGGTGGCTCTATCTTCTTTTCATATTTCCTGCCTTATGTAAGTCTGTGATTTGGCCTCCAAAATCCCAGCATGTCCCCATACCTTGTGAAACAAGAGACCATTTTAATTTCACAAGCATCTATAGCCAACAAAGAATAGCTATAAGAGCACTCCCCTCTCCAATGTGTGTTAAAGATTTGCTCTATTCGTAATACTTTCATAATTATATCTATCTTTGAGAAGGTAGCAATGTTCTCTAGGCTCTCAGGGGACATAATTAAGAGTGGGTGGGAAGGATACACATGACAGAGATACTCTAGAATATAAATCTTCTAAAGGACAGATGATCTTTCTAATTAGTAATAGGTGCAAATTTTCTGGAAGTCAATTTGATAATAGACATCAATCAATTGGGCAGTACACATATGTTTTAACCCAGGATTTTACTTTTTTCCCAATATTTTTTTATTGTGGTAAAATACACATACTAGAACATTGATCATCTTAGCCATTTTTAAGTATATAGTTCAGTGGTAGTAAATACATTAATTATGTTGTGCAACCATCCATCTCCATAACTCTGCATCTTATAAAACTGAAATTCTATAATCATTAAGTAATAACTCTCTAACTCTCCATTCCTCCTCCCCCAGGTCCTGGACACCACCCTTTAGATAGAAACCATCTACTTTCTATCTCTATGAATGTCATTACTCTAGATATTTCATATACTCTGGGTACTTTTTTGTCTTTTTGTGACCGGTTTATCTCACTTAGCATAATTTCTTCAAGGTTCATCAGAATTGTCTTCCTTTTTAAGGCTGAGTATTATTCCTTTGTATGTATACATCACATTTTGTTTATTCTGAACATTCCATGTTCTATGAACATGGGTATACAAATATCTCTTTGAGACCCTGCTTTCAATTCAAATATATACCAAGAAAAGGAATTGCTGGATCACATGGAAATTCTATTTTTAATTTCTCTGGGAACTGCCATACTGTTTTCCACAGCAGCTGTACCATTTTACATTCCCACCAACAGGGCACAAGGGTTCTAATTTCCCCACATCCTTGCCAACAGTTGTTTTCCATTTTTAATAGTAACTATCCTAGTGGGTTTGAGGTGGCATCTCATTGTAGTTTTGATTTGCATGTTCCCAATTATGAGTGATGCTAAGCATCTTTTCATGTGCTTTTTGGTCATTTCTCTATCTTTTCTAGAGAAATGCCTATTTGTCCTTTGAGTGAGGTTGTTTGTTTTCATTGTTGTTGTTGAGTTTGGGGAGTTCTGTCTATATTCTGGATGTTAATCCCTTATCAGACAAATAATTTGCAAATGTTTTCTCTCGTTCTGTGGGTTGCCTTTTTACTCTGTTGATAGTGTCTTTTGATGACAAAATATTTACATTTTCAATAAATTCAACTTGTCTATTTTTTCTAATGTTACTTGTACCTTTAGTCATATCCAAGAAATCATTGCCAAATCCAGTATCTTGAAGCTTTTGTCTTGTGTATTTTTCTGTGAGTTTTATTATTCTGGGTCCTACCTTTAGATTTTTGATCAATTTTGAGTTAATTTTTGTTTATAATATTGGGTAAAAGTACAACTTCATTCTTTTGCATGTGGATGTCCAGTTTTCCCATCAGCAGTTGCTGAAAAGACAGTCCTTTCCCTCACTGAATGATCTTTTTTTGTTCACACATTGTTTTCTTGACTTTCTCTATCTCTTCTGTTAGGTCTTTCAATAGATTTAAAACAATTGTTTTAAAGTTTTTGTCTAGTAAATCTGCCATCAGGTCTTTCTTTATGAATGGTTTCTATTGATTTATTTATATATTTTTTGAATGGGCCGTACATTCCTGTTCTTTGTATGCCTTGGTATTTTTTTGTTGTTGAAAACTGGACATTTGAATGAAATTATGTAACTCTGAAAATCATATTTTCCCCCTTCTCCAGGCTTGCTCTTTTTTTTAATATTGTTTTTGTTTTTATGATTGCTGTGGATGGTCTCTGGGCTGAGGATCAGTCTGAGATACAAATTGAATGCCTCAGCTTTTTACTGAGTCTTTCTCTGGGCATGTGCAGTCACTTTCTAATTTTCCTCATATATGCAGTTGCTTTCGAATGTTCTAGTCTTTAATGTGTGGCTCCCAAAGGGAAAAAAGAAAAAAAATAGGGGAAAGGATAAGGAGGTGGCCCTTTAAACGTCCTATAAGTCACTTTGGTGAGGGAGAGAGGGACTTACAAGGTGGGCAGCAGCAACAATAACTGCTCACTCTGTCTGCACCTATGTGATCAGAAATAGGAATCAGTGATGAGAGCACGCATCCCTAATATTTGGAGTACAGGGTCCTTTTTGCACACCTTGTCTCCTGTAAGCTGTGTGTGAGCTGCTCCAGGAATATGTGCACGGCTCCCTGCCATGTGACTGGGAGTGGGAATGGCCTTTGTGCTAAGAACTGAAATTGACTAAAATTAACTGTACTTTATGGTCTAAGTCTCCCCCTGGAAGTTGCAAGCCTTCCATATACTCCAGAATTCCAAAATGGCTTATGAGAAGGTTCTGCCAGCGTAGTAGTTGCCTAGGTGGGAAGACGGATTCCTGGTGCTTCCTACTCCTCCATCTCCCCAGAATCTTCTGTGCAATTCATTTGTAGTAATTTTTTAAAGAAAATACTTGGATATTTTAAAATATGTCTGTGTAAGACTAGTCACAAGGATACTATTGATCATTGCACAAAGTAAAATCTGTTTCCAATAGTAGAAAATGACCCAAATAAATTATGATATATTCATAAAATATAATACTATGACATTAAAAGTCATGTTATAGATCAAGCTTTTTATTAGGAAAATATATCATGAGGGTGCCTGGGTGGCTCAGTCGGTTGAGCATCTGCCTTCGGCCCAGGTCATGATCCCAGGGTCCTGGGATCGAGTCCTGCATTGGGCTCCCTGCTCAGCAGGGAGCCTGCTTCTCCCTCTGCCACTCCTCCAATCATGCTCGCTCTCTCTCTCTCAAATAAATAATTAAAACCTTTAAAAAAAGAAAAATAAATCATGTACATTGCTAATTTTCCAAAAAAATATTGGATTGGTTTGCAAAACATGAAAAATAGTATGATTGAATTTTTGTAAACTAAATGTTTGTGTGTGTGTGTATGTGTGTAAAACACAGGTCCAATAAATTGTAACCTCTGTGCATGAGAAAAGTCAAAATCCACCTGTAATTGTTGTGCATGAGACATTAAATTGCACTAAGAAGAGTCAATTACATTTCCATTTTTATTATTTAAATGTAATTTTCACATTCTTATTTTGGAAAAAGACCACACCATAAATTTTGTGTCTGGCTTGGCACAAGCTAAGAAATAAATAACTCAAAAAGATTTTAGGGGGAACTCAGTCATAACAATTCAAAAGTTATGAGAGAAGGATGGGCAAATTTGTAAAGGGGCCAAGAGAGTTTTGTGAGAAACAGAAGAAAATCTCTTGCTTCTGTTTTGAAGTTCAACATTATGGGAAAATTCCCAGTGGGTGGAAATACCGTGTAGGCAGCCCACTCGCTCTCTCAACAAGATAATCACCACATGAGATGCAGGATAATGGACTCATAAATTGTGCTGAACACTAGGGCATCCAGGCACAGCACATGGCTGATGCTAAAACTCGACCAACACTGCTTCTAACACCTCTCCTTCTAACCCAAGCTCATTGTTTGGGGAAAGCACTGTTCTAAGTGATCTCGGGCAGCTAAGTTATGTGGTCATGACTTGGTGTGTGTGTGCATGTGTGTGTATACATGCTCACGTATGTTTGTCCTTATATGCTGAAAGAGTTCTGTGGTGAAGCATAATATGGAAAAGCAAGAGCAAAAGAAAAAAAAAAGCAAATAGAAAAATGCCAACAGTAATTTTCTTAGAGTAATTGGTGACTTTGCTTGCTTGTTTTAGAACTTATTTTCTTCTGTGTTTTGGAGAAAACTTTGGAACCATGCCAGTCATAAAATGGATTACTCTCCCTTCTACTAATTTATGCAACACATATAAGATACAAAATTCAAAGTAATATTTTTCTAATCAGCTCACAAAATGGTTGAGGCAGCTTTTGAGCAAACTATATCGTTTGTTTGGTTGATTGGTTTCTTTTTTCTCTCTCATTTCTGCATTCTGAGAGTATTTATTCTTTCTGCAGATCTGTTTTGGGGGAACGATCAACATTTTTGCTGACTGCTTTCTGGAACTGAATCCTTTGGGAGCAATACCAGAGAGAGATAAGCCTCTAGGTTTCCATTTCAATAAATTACACAGGTTTTGTAAAAACAGAATCAGGACACCCATTTTACCCCTGCTTTCATGAATGTGGGAGAAGAATATAAGGAACAGGTTTCCTGTTCAATGCATGTGTGCCCCTGGTATAAGCCTTCTCCCTGTGCTTCCTTTTAAGGACCTAGGTTTGAGGAAATCTGTGGAAACTCCCAACCTAGACAGCAATAAAGGAAGAATTCCTATCCAGTCACACAAATTCTTAGTTTCCTTCTGTGCTTGTTTGTTTCTTTTGTTTTGTTTTTCACATTTTAGTGAGGATTTGAAAGTTACAAAAATGTGCCAAGCAGTCAAAAGGTAAAGTTAAATAAAATTGATTGTGAAACTGTTTATTTTTACTCATATAAGCCCTGGGTCTTTATAATAAAAGAGAATCAGAAGAATTTTGGTTAAAGTGGTAGACTATATTTGTTTCTTTTTTTCTCTTTTCCAAAAATCTGCTAAAATGACAATAAATAATTTCTACAAGACCTTAACCCATGGGGATAAAAATTACAAGAGAAAAGAACAGTAGGCAAGAGGTTTCAACTAATATTTTGAATACCCAAAGTGGATAGAGGTGTGTTGGCAACCACAGCAATCAATGGTCTATAGCCAAGCACCTGCAGAGGGGACTGGGGAAGTGAACACAGCCAACCCTTTCCCACAGAAATCCCATGGGCTGCGCACCTGTGAGCACCAGGAACACAACAGTGATGATGAGAAAGGGAACTGAGGAAGAGGAACTGACAAAAGTGTAGAGCAATTCGAACCACAGACTCTTCCCCCTCCCTAGGCAACGAGGCAGGAATTAAAAGTTTGTTACCTCAAAACACTTCAAACCTATGGAAAGAAAATAAATTAGTGGAAGGTTATAAAGGAGACTACAGAAACGTCAGCCAGCCAGCAGTCTGTCCCCATGTTGGACGCCCTCATCTCTACCCCTCTCCACTCCAGTCACAAGATAGAGGCTTCTCTGAAGATATTAAGCAGCCCCAGGGAAAATGCCTCCAGCACTGAAAACAGAAGGCACCCCCCCAAAAATGTCCTCCCACAACCTAATCTCTTGAGAGTGGTTTATTTTTTCATTGCAGGTGTTCGATAAATAATTGCATAACTAACTCATTCATCCAATAAGCATTAAATGGTTGCCTACAATACTCTAGGTATTGGATATGGATATGGATAAAGCAATAAATAAAGTCCCTCTCTTGTTGCAACTTATATTCTTGTAAAGAAATGACCAAAAATAAACAACGAAATTAATTAATGAATTTTAAAAAGACCCAACAAATAAATAATATGGCAGTTGGTGGGAGGGTATAGGGAGAACCAAAGCAGGTTAAGGGCATAACAGTATTGGGGTGGAAATTTACTGTTTTATGTGAGAATGTTCAAGAAGCAGCAAGGCAAGAGGAATGTAAGTGTGAGGGAGAGTCCAAAAAGCTGGAACCCCAGTCACATGACCTTTTTTAAAAGCAATGATAAGCCCTTTGGCCTTCCTCAGAATAGCTGGAAAGCCGCTAGGAAGTTTCAAGCTGAGAACAAAAAGGATCAGACTTGCATTTTCGAAGGTTCCTTCTTGCCAGTGTGTGGGGAAGAGACCCTCTTTGTTCTGCTCGCCATCCCATGAGGAACAGCAAGGAGGCCTGAGATTTGTAGCTCCTCACAATTCCAGCAGAGTTAGCTTTGCTGCCTCCTGGCAGAGTTAGCCAGAAGACGGTTGGAAAAGGTGGGGAACAGGCGGAGGGAGAAGCTAGATCTTTTTCTCCCTCTTTCTCGGTTTCAGGCAGCAACTTTGTGGTGCCAGAACTCACTGTACAGACCCCACATGATTCTAGGTTTCCTGTACAACAGCTGGTTTTCAGAGTCTGGAAGCATCATCTCACCCAGTAGTACCCCCAGCCTTAGGTCATTTCCCCACAGTCCCATTCACCTGTTCAGCTCTCCCATCACTATGTAAGCAATTTCCTGTAAAAGTCCCTCTATGTGAAGTACCTAGAGAGGTTGTGGTTGTCCTGGCTGGACCCTGATTGATTCAGCGTCTACTGCCATTATCCGGGCAAGAATGATTGAGGTTTGGACTAGGATTCGATGGCTAGAGACCAAAACAGGAAAGCAGAAAAACAGACACTCAGGGATCGAGGGAAAATTTCCAAAAAGTTATAATTACCTTTGGAGAGATACAAAAATATACTATAAACATGAAAAAGAACCCAATGCTATGATAAGAAAAAAAATAAGACAATGTTATTTAAAATTGAAAACATAGATTAAACAAAAAAAATTAATAAAAGGGTGCTATGAACTAAATGCTGGTGGCCCCCCAAACTATATTTTGTAGCCCTAAACCCCAATATGATGGTTCTAGGAGGTGGGGTCTTTGGGAGGTAATTAGATTTAGATAAGGTGTTGAGGATAGGGTCTCCATGATGGGATTAGTTCCCTTAGAAGAAGAGAGAGGGTGCCTGGGTGGCTCAGTTGGTTAAGAAACTGCCTTCGGCTCAGGTCATGATCCTGGAGTCCCGGGATCGAGTCCCGTATCGGGCTCCCTGCTCGGCAGGGAGTCTGCTTCTCCCTCTGACCCTCCTCCCTCTCATGCTCTCTGTCTCTCATTCTCTCTCTCTCAAATAAATAAATAAAATCTTTAAAAAAAAAAAAAAGAAGAAGAGAGAGACCAGAGCCCTCTCCCATTCTCTCTGTGATATGAGAACACGGCAAGAAGATGGCCACCTGCAAACCAGGACGGGAGCTGTCACCAGAGATGGTATCTACCAGCATCCTGATTTTGGACTTCCAGCCTCTAGAACAGTAAAAAATAAATGTTCCTTGTTAAGCCACCCAGTCTATTGTATTTTTGTTATTACAGCCTGAAATGACCTGGACAAAGAGTTGAAGTCTGAGAAATTACCAAAAAGCAGAACAAAGCAATGACGGAGACTAAAATTAGCGAAGAAATGGAAATCAGGGACTAATCTTGAAAGTCCAGTTTCCCATAACAGGATTTCAAGAGTGTGAGAACAAAGAAATCAGTGAAGCAGATATTATTTAACAAAGAATACCATATTTACTCAACTTTCAAATCTGTAAGAAAATGTCAGCTGCCTGATTTCAAATTTTCCCACACATGAGCAATTAAAAGCACACAGGAACTACACCTTCAGTCTTACTACACAACAGAGATTACCATAAACGTTAAACCCAATTCCAAATTCCAACAAAGCTTCTACCATCACCAAGCCTTTGAGTGTGAAGACCAGGGAAGGGGTGACTCAAGACACTTGGTGGAAGTGTAGAGAAGCATAGGGGGTGTAGGAAAGCAGAATAAATCACTCCATAAAGAGAAAGTTTGGGGGCGCCTGGGTGGCTCAGTCGTTAAGCGTCTGCCTTCGGCTCAGGTCATGATCTCAGCGTCCTGGGATCGAGCCCCGCATCGGGCTCCCTGCTCGGCGGGAAGCCTGCTTCTCCCTCTCCCACTCCGCCTGCTTGTGTTCGCTCTCTCGCTGTGTCTCTGTCAAATAAATAAAATCTTTAAAAAAAAAAGAGAGAGAAAGTTTGACAGTAAAGGTCAAAATACTTAACATCACTCAGGACTTGCTAAGTCATAGTGCTAACCGCAGAGCAAGGCTGAAAGTGAGTGAGACCAAAATGGCGGCCATAAGGAAGCAGAGCTTCTGTGAAAGAATCTGCTTCATAGAAAAGAGGTTGGTGCTTTTGGAGGCATAAGGGAAAGAGGAAATAGGAAGGGAAGTTAAGTGTTCTGGGTAGAAGAATATTGTGTTAATGTTATAAGTTCGAACAGTAAAAAGAAAGCAGCTAAAAATGGGACGAGAAAGGGAAAAGTAGAATAAGATAATCAATTGTTATCTAGGTAATAAGTAGGAGTCAAGGATACTTCTAAAAACTGATAGATGAGATAGTAAAATGTTAATTACAAAAAAGGAACTGGGAGTACAATAAAGGAAACTTCTAGGATAATAATACAAGTTTTGCTAAATACCAAATGAAATTATTTTTAAAAAGCACTAGTGGACATATCAAAGAGACCATAGGACAGGAAAACATACACCCACATAACTGAATTATGCCAAAAACCATATGAATTTAGAAGAGGAACCCAAGCTCCAGAAAAGAACCCAGCCTAACCAAAACCTCGATTGCAGCCCCGGAGACCCTAAATGGAGGCCTGACTAAGCCACAACTGAACACCTGACCCACAGAAACTATGAGAATTTAATGAATGTGGTTATTTTAAGGCACAAAGTTTGTGATGAATTAGTACACAGACATGGAAAAAGAATACAGAAGTCTACAAGAAAAATAAAATGAAATAGAACTGATGTCATTATGTGCTTAGAAAATACTGCTCTTTTGATGGAAGTAAAGATATTGGAATATGTGGGAGAAAATTATGTAGAAATAAATAGAGAAATCAATCAATCAATCAATCAGAGGTAAGGAGTATTAATTCCAGGAACATATTAAGAATTTTATAAGAAAGGAGAAATATTAACCATGTGGCTCAAAAATACATTTTTATACTATTATAAATACTGATATTGATTTATCTGTAAATTATAATGTAACTAATGTGGGATACAAAGGCCAAAGAAATGTAGCTTAAATTAAAATCTCCGTATAGCTTGCAGCCCACTCTAGGTATCTGAAACATGCAGAGCATGACCTTCCTCAAGGAACTCATGGCCGCCTTAGTATCTTAATGTTTAAAAAGTAGCCTTATCTTGGCAGCAGTTGGCCCTTCAAGGTCCTGAAAGCCTTCCTTCCAGATTCCTTGGAGACTTGCGCTATCCCTACCTCCACTAATTAAAAAGTATGCAATCTCTCTTTCTCTCTGGCAAATAAATAAACAATAAAATCTTGAAAAAATATATATATATATATAAAAAAAAATTTAAAAAAAGGACGCCTGGGCAGCTCAGTTGTTAAGCGTCTGCCTTCAGCTCAGGTCATGGTCCCAGGGTCCCAGGATCGAGTCCTCCACCGGGCTCCCTGCTCAGCAGGGAGCCTGCTTCTCCCTCTGCCTGCCACTCCCCCTGCTTATGTTCTGGCTCTCTCCTTCTCTCTCTCTGGCAAATAAATACATAATAAAATCTTTAAATATATATATATATTTAAAAAAAGTATACAATCAGTTACTCCTCACAATCCCAGTATTGCTCTTTCTGCCCACAGGTCCTGTCCCACGAATAGGGAAGGGGTGAAGGTATAGGCAGGAAAGATAGGAGGCCCCTGACTTCCCTGACTAGGCTCCAAAACTATTCCTGGCAGGTGGAGATGCTGGGACAGAACAAACCATGGGAACAAACCAAGATGGCACACAATCTCAAGGCCACAAGCTTCCCAATCAATTTTGTTCTCAACAAAATACCGGCCACTAAAAACCCTCCGTGGCAAACCATTCAAGTCCCTCCTCACACTAGAGAGCTTTTGTCTTTCCTTTCTGCTCTCACCTTCACTTAATAAACCATCACATCACTTCATCCTTTTTTGTCTGCGAGGTTTCTTCTTCGACTCCGTGTGACAAGAACCCTGCAATCCTGCAACATAACTGTGTTGGGTGATGTGGATTGTAGGAGAGAAATGCAAGAAACCGATGTACTATGTCTAATGGGAATAAATCAAGAAAAAAAAATAAGTTTTTTTGTTTTTGTTTTTGTTTTTTAATGTGGAGATGTACCAATGGAATTGGCAAGAAGAGTTGAAGCGGATCACCCCCCGGGAGCAGGTCTTTCAAGGTGGGAAGAGATGGCATGGAGTACTGCTATTTTTTATGATAAGACATTAACAGTTTTACTTGAACTATGTGCAGATAAATTTTTTATTGTATTTGGTTTTAAGCAGCGGCTTACTAGACCCACCTCTTAACCACTCATTTTCAAGTTTACTTTCACATTTTACATGATTTTACATGTTTAGGAATCTCGCATGCCAGTTAATCAACACAACCATTATTAAAAATTGAATTCCATAAACATACAATTAAGTAAATTATGCTTAAAACGTAATAAATACTCAAAACTCATGACTTCCTAACTATTTTACTACATTTTACTATCGGTGTATTTTTGAGATTACTTATGGCTATTGTGTTTATGATAGAAATATGATAGAATGGTGTGAAATGTGCATTTCTTCCCAATTTCTCACTACTGACATCCGGTTGTAGTCTGAATTGGCCATGGTGGGAGTATTTGCAGCGTGGAAATGAACAAATGCCTCAATTCAGAGCTTGGCTATTGTGTTTTTATTGTCTAAACTTCATAAATTGGGGAACAAAATGTTAATAATCAAGACTAAATTTAACATCGTGCCACATTTGTAGCTGCCATCATGTGAATAGCACAAAAGTCTTCAGAAATATTCTTCCAGTGTTTGAAAACTATTATTCAATTCAGCAAAGAAGCTCCCTGACATATGAGAACAAACATCTACATTATTTCACTTCTGCCTCACTTGTTACCACAATGAAAACATCAACCAACATTCTGTCAGAACTATGCTCACTCATCAGTTGCAAGAGTAAATTGGCTACAGATAGAAAAGTTTGGCAAAATATCAGTGAAAGCCTTCTCTGAGAAATCAACTGACTACTTGGAATTTCAATGAAGAATATTGTATATTTTATTATTATTTATAAATTAATGCTGCAATCCCTTATATCAATAAAATCTAGGGCCCCTGGGTGGCTCAGATGGTTAAGCGTCTGCCTTCGGCTCAGGTCATGATCCCAGACTCCCGGGATCGAGTCCCGCATCGGGCTCCCTGCTCAGCGGGGAGCCTGCTTCTCCCTCTGCCTCTCTCTCTCTCTCTCTCTCTCTGTCTCTTATGAATAAATAGGTAAAATCTTTAAAAAAATAAAAATAAAATAAAATCTATAAAAACTTCTGTACATATTAATACATGCCTTTTTTATTCATAACCCCAGTTGTTAAAATGTACTAACATGTTAAGCATAATATAATTCATTGAGCTCTATTACAAGAACTTTCTGTTCCCTCATTTCTCTTTGTCCAGGATTATGTATAATTTTAAATAAATAAATTGGAACCTCCTTGTCCAGAATTAAAACATTATGACATTCCAGATTGAAAGTGGCCCCAAAATGAAACACAATAAATAAATGCTGATGCAAAGTCCTTAAAAGTGACTTGCCTTATATTTCAAGAGCCTTAAAAATACTCAAAATTTTTACCAACTAGTTATACATTTAAATACATTTCACAATTGGGACATCTAGGTGGTTCAGTCAGTTAAGCATCCCACTCTTGATTTTGGCTCAGGTCATGATCTCAGGGTCCTGAGATTAAGGCCCATGTGGGCAGTATGCTGGGTGTGGAATCTGCTTGAGATTCTCTCTCTCCCTCTCCCTCCCGCCCCCCCACTTGCACGTGCTCTCCCTCTCTATAAATAAATAAATAAGTAAATTTCACAATGGAAATTATTGGAAAGGTGAATAGTATTTATGTAATAAGATGTTCATATCATTACTCACCAAAACAAAACTTATGGGAAATTCAATATTTAAATTTAGGTAAGGGTTAAAGTAATCATAATACATCTATGTGGTAAAATACTCTGTAATTAATAACGAGGTAATTTTTATGAAATTATGTAATTTACAGTAAAATATTTAAAATGCACAAAAATAATATATAAAAATCTCAAATATCAAAGAAAAAATAAATAGAATAAAAAATAACATCAACCTGTTAATTATTATTACTGGGATGTGTGGTTGTTTTCATTTTTGTATCTTTTCACATATCAACGATTACCAAATTTCTCCAATAGTACTCTCATAATGAAGAAAATATAACATTGAAAAATTATAAAAGGAAATTGTATAGAACATTTTCTGATCCTTGGAGAAAGAAGAACTTGCTATATTTAGAGACCATAAGATGATGAAGAAATTACATAAATAGGCAAAAGACATAAACTAGTGATTCAGTTTTTGTAAGAATGTGATATAGTAGTAAACAAGGACATGGGAAGATGCACAATCTCAGATAGTAGTGAAAAAGAGAAATAATATAAAATTAGTAAATAAAGACTAAGGCAGCATATGGACAAACTGACATGAAACAGTAACAAAAACGTCTGGATTATAAACTGGAATGAGGCCTTTTGGAAGTACATACACACATTATATTTGTGTGTGTGCATGCATAGGTACATACACATACACATACACCCGCATTTACTCATCATTCCTTATCACCGATGGAAAAACTTCAGTTCTAGATTTCTATCCTAAGCGAGAATTCCAAAACAGATAAATTTCGCACAATGTAAACTACTAGAGAAGAACCAAATATATAACAGGAAAATGGTAGGTTTAATCACATACATACAAACATATACACACATATTCACAAATGATATACATATGTATTATTATCTATTACACACCCAGTTAAATTGTGTTTAAAATTTTTCACTGAAAATCTTTATATCTGAATGGGGAAAGTATACAGTATTATGTGAAGTGAAACATAGTGTAAAATCGTAGAACCATGTAGGTAAAAAGTAATAATTAATACTCATTAAATAGTGTATGTTGAATACTATGCTCAATGTTCAAACATTTAATTTCATTTAATCCTCACAACTCTGAGTAGGTACAAATATTACCCCAATTTTATAAATGATAGAACTTCATAAACTAAAAATGACATATAATAATAGTTGAAATAAAATATAACAGATGTTAACAAAGGATTGTTTTCGATTATGAGTGAGTGTTTCTTTTTTTATGAGTGAGTTTTTCTTATTTTTGCTACTCTGTATTTTTTAGAGAATCTTATAAATTGGGACCTATTTTTTTGATAATTGGGATAAAAAGCAATGCACTTAATTTTTAAATTGGTTATTTGGCAATAAAAACATACATCAAATACATACAGTAAACAATGAGAAAATGTTTGATCTCAGATAATAGCAATAAAGGAAAACAAGTAGAAAGGTCATAAATAGTGTAATTGTATATTAATAGATCAATAGAATGTCAAGAACAAATATACATTAAAATGTCATTTAATAAGATAGTATTTTTAGTGCCTAACAGTTGTGTAAGAATATTTAAAGTAAATCCAAACAAATTAACTTCCAAATCAAACAAAAAATAAAACTGTAAAAATCTAAAAAAGGAAATCCAAAGTAATATAATAAAATATTTATCAGATCTGTATCATGAGAGCAATCTCAGCTTTGAAGCAGTAGAGGAAATCACAGAGGGATAAAGAAACATATTGGAATATAAAATATTTACAATCTGCAGAAGGAAAAAAATAAGAAGGAACAGACCAAGAAAAACATTTTTTAAAAAAAATTTGCAATTGGGAAAAAGCATTTATCAATTTAATTTTGCATTTTAATTGACCTCTATATTAACATCCCATTAGATATTTTGGAAAATATTAAAATATGTCACACACAAAACTGTACACAGGCTTACAAATAGTAAACAAAATGTGAGAAAATATGCTCCTAAATAACCAAAATACAAATTAGAGCAATAGCTAAGTGTCTTTCACTTAATAGCAAAAAATATTGTATAAAAATGATACAAGCACCCAATGGATGTGATTACCATGAAATAATCTTGACTCAATTTAAATTTTACAGCCTTTT
The DNA here is from genome assembly GCF_964656455.1 of Halichoerus grypus. Lineage (NCBI taxonomy): Eukaryota > Metazoa > Chordata > Mammalia > Carnivora > Phocidae > Halichoerus > Halichoerus grypus. The sequence continues at coordinate 8,526,813 of NC_135723.1, forward strand.
AGGGAAATTTTGTAGCACAAAACAATCTCACATTATTTGACTCCATACTTCCACTATGGGACTTTCATTTTATGAATTTATTCTAAGCCCAGTGAATTTAGTATCATGCTATTCTCACAGCCAACCTGAAAAATAGGTGTCACAGTCCCCATTTGGCAAAAGAGAGAGTCAAGGCTCAGAGCAATTTAATAAGTCTTCCAATACAGTTTTCAGAACTTTACCTCTGCTTCCGAAGATCACGTTTCTTGCACTGATGCATGTTACTGCCAAGCAGTGAGGAAGTCCCCAGACAGTCTCCAAGGGACAAATGGGGAGCTGCAAGTTTCATATCTGGTAGGTCTGCTGCCATACTCCCATAGATTCAGGCTGCCTCTGTGGATCCACATGGTTTATCACTTATATTAAAAGCCAGACGGCATGGTGACATTTCCCCATGTCCTTCGTTCCACAGGATGACACTGAACCAGAGGGTCCAGATGACAAACAGCACGGGCAGTGGGTTGCCCAGCCACTAAGAAGCCAGTGCTAACTGCAGCCGCATGGTTTTACAGGCTGCAACTACACCCAAAAGGGAATTAAGTGGTGTCGCATGTTTTACTGACACTAGAGGTGCAGATGAGAGAGGCTCACAGCAGCCTCCTGTAAGATAGGGATGAGGATGGGCAACTGCCTTGACACGTGCCTACAAGGCTGCTTATCTCCCCGTGTGCCAGTGCAATAGGCATGTTTGCAAAGACTTGGGTCAGGTTGCGGTGAAGCCTCCCTTACTTGACCTATATGGAAACGTGCAAGATCATCAGGGCCCTACAACGAAACTAACGTCCATGTTGCTTTTCCTTTCTTTCTGCTTGGTGCCTGCTTTTTCCTTATTGATCCATGTTCTACTGTTATTACTGGATAACCATCTTTCCAGTATGCCTCCAAATTCAAGAGTGGCATCCAAATCTATTTAGGGTTTCTGGACCTGATTTGTGCAGTGTGAATGCTGCAGGGCCATGCTGCTGGCAAGGCTACTGACATCCCTGGGGTCCACATACAGGGTTGGAATGAGCTACCGGTGTGTATTAAACAGAGTCACAGAACTTGAGTGTGGATTCTCCACTTAGAATATAACTAGTTGTTTTACTAGAAGACGCCCCATTGCAACCACCACCATTACCACGTTGCACAACTCCATGGGCATCTACTGAGTGGGACTGGTTTTATCCAGACACTGTTTCAAGTAAGTGTTGTCATCTGTCTGCTGGATTCTCTCTGTCAGCAGCAATCATGAGGCAAGATGAATTCTTGGGCTAGAAGGTTTCTCACAGCAGGGGCTTCTACAATACCTGCTTATATGGCTTATGTGATAGGACATCTCTACCGAGATGTTTTTATGGTCAGATAACCGCTGGATAGAAAATTCACATAGTGCAAGGGGCAAAAACCCTGAACTTCCTTTTTTTCTCTACTTGTGGGCTCTGATAACCAATATCTATCAACAGCAGTTCACTGAGTAAAGGTATTGTATTAGTTTCCTAGGGCTGTGTAACAAATGATCATACACTGGGGGCTTAAAACCCAGAAATGTATTCTCTCAGAGTTCTGGGGGCTAGGATTCTGAAATCCAAGTGTGGGCAAGATTGGTTCTTTCTGGAGGTTCTGAAACCCTGAGAAAGAATTTGTTCCATACTTCTTGCCTAGCTTCTGGTAGTTGCCAGCAATTCTTGATTCTTGGCATTCCTTTGCTTGTAGATGCATCATCTGATCTCTGGCTCCATCTTCACATGGTGTATTCATCAGGGTCCTCCAGAGAAACAGAGCTGATTATGCAGTTATGCCATTATTGAGGCAGGCACATCCCAAGATCTGCAGGGGGAGTCAGTAAGGTGGAGACCCACGAGAGCCAGTGGTGTAGTCCCAGTCCAAGTGAAAACCTGAGAACCAGGAGAACCGATAGAGTAGGTCTAGTCTGAAGGTTGGGAGGCTTCAGACCCAGAAGAGCTTAAGTTTCAGTTTGAGTCCAAAAGCAGGGAAAAGGCTGATGTCCCAGTTCAAGGCAGTCAAGCAGGAAATAATTCTCCCTTACTGCATGAAGGGTCAGCTTTTTTGTCTTATTCAGGCTTTCAGCTGATTAGGTGAGGCCCACCCATATTAGGAGGGGCAGTGTGCTTTACTAAGTCTACTGATTCAAATGCTTATCTCAACCTAAAATACCCTCACAAAAAAACACCCAGAATAATATTTGGCCAAAAATCTGGACACTCATGACCCAGTCAAGTTGAGACCTAAAATTAACCATCATGCATGGCATTCTATCTGTGTGTCTGTGCCTTAAACTCCCCTTCTTATAATAGAACTAATCAATGGATTAGGGCAATTAATAATTATTAGTTATAATTAATTGTGACTTGATTACATCTACAAAGACTCAATTTCTAAATTAAATCACTTTTACAGGTACAGGAGTTAGGATTTGAACGTATCTTTTTGAGGGACACAATTGAACCCACAACAAGTATCAATAGATAAAAGCCACTCAACTTCTAGCAAATTGCATCCTCATGGGACAATAGACCTTTACTGGAATCATTTGAATATTTTGATGAAAGATAGGAGCAGAGGCCACCTATGCTGTGGCTCTCTTGGCATCCACAGTGAGGGCTTTATCAACTCTGAACATGTTAAAGTGAATTTGATATGGACACAAAATTGTGTAGTTCCTGGAATGTTATAGTGACGATTCCAACCAGACAAGCAATTTCCCTTTCCTGATAGAGCCATGATAGAAAAACAAGAGGGAAAATACTGGTAGTTATGGCTGGTGTGGGTGTAAAGTGGTACAACCACTTTGGAAAGCTGTCCGGCAGTGTCTACTAAAGTGAAACACTTTAAGGTGAAGCTGAATCCTAATAGTAGACCTGGGGCAATCGTGGGGTGAGGTGAAGCTGAATCCTAATATCAAACCACAATCCCCTACTAGATATATACCCAAGAGAGATGAGTGCATACTTGCACCAGAAGACATATACAAGAGCATGCACAATTGCAAAGAACTGGAAACAGCCCAAATTTCCACCCACCAGAAAAACCAATAAATGTATTATTGTATGTTCATACAATAGAACACTTACCAGCAACAAAAATAAGAATGAACTATTGATACCACAACAACATGGATGAATCTCACAGACAAGTATGGAGCAACAGAAGCCAGACAGAAAGACTTATAAGATGTATGATTCATTTGTATGCCGTTCAAGAATAGGCAAAACTAATAGGTGGTGACAGCCATCAGGTTGTAGTTACCTCTTGGAGGGGGTACTGACTAGAAAGGGCACAAGGGAACCTTCTGGGGAGATGGAAATGTGCCACATCTTGGTGGTGTTTCTATGTGTGTATATGAATAATGTAAAAACTCATTAAGCTATACATTTAAGATGTGTGCACTTTACTGGGTGTATTATGTACCTCAATAAAACACTAAAAGATTAATGTATTGGAGCCCTACTACATGACAAGCATTATTCTAGGCGCAGCAGTACAATAAAACAAAGTCTCAGTTCTCATGGAACTTACATTCTAGGGAGAGAAGACATTTTATAAACTAATAAAAACAAATGTACAAACTCTGTGGGGGGGGGGGGATGCCCACACACGTACAGAAAGAGAGAAAGAGACAAAAGGAGAATGAGCAAGAGAGAGGGAATGGCATGGTGACAGGTATTGAGTGAAAATGAATTAGATACAAGGAGATAAATTGATAAGGTAGCAGTTAAGCAGAGGCCTGAGTGGAGTACGGAGGCAGCCAGGAAACTATCCAGATGGAGGAACGTTCAGGCTGAAAGACCAGCAACTACTGAGCTGGGCTAGTGTGGGGACCACAGAGGAACAGCAAAGTCACTGGCGAGAGTGGACCAGAGTAGGAAAACTAGAGCATGGGAAGAGTGAGATCCATGGGGATGTGATGGAAATGGTGAGATTTAGGAATATTTCTGATAGAGCCAGTAGGATTTATTGATGGATTTGAAGTAGGATTTTTTAAAAGAGCATATTTTTATTTTGGGTTTGATTGTCTCATAATGCAGATTTGAAGAAGAAAGTCAGTTCTGTTGTGACCTTATTGATCTGTGATTCTTACTAGATATCCAAGTGCCATGCGCAGGCAGGCAGCTAGACAAACATGTCTAGTCACAAGAGTGGTCTACACTGGAAGTTTCTATTTGTAATTTCATGGCATATATTTGTTTTTTGCTTGTTTGTTTGTCTTTAAATAGTGGGGCTGGATAAGATCGACAAGAGAGAGCCTGAGGGGATGGAGAGGTTGGAAACGGTTGGGTTTAAAAAGAAACAACTGCTATAGAAATACTTGACTTCTTAAATTATGTGCCTGCATACCTTTGATAAAACAAAACCTAAAAATAAATGTAATAGTTAATTACATTTACTCTCACAGTTAATTAATTTCTGTACACATTATATCCATATCTTCCCTCCAAGTTCATTTTTCTTCTTGCTGAAATACATCTCAATATTTCAGCAGTTGTCAAACCTCTTGGTCTTTTTATATCTGAAAATATCCTAAATTATCTTGAATGCTAATTTAGTTGATATAATGGGATATTCAGTAGGAAAACTCAAGGCACCAAAGTCCAAAGTAACTTCTAAGACAGACAACCCACTTAGGTGTACACATTTTCACAGGAAATGGTTCAGCAGTTTTGAACAACCTTGTAGATGTCCCAGGGGGAGGACTCTGTCTGCCATCCTACCTGGGGCAATCGTGGGGTGAGGTGAAGCTGAATCCTAATATCAAATTCCAATTGGATGATAGGGAAAACATAGTATGTGGGCTGTGAAGTGGACACTGAGGATTGGCTTCTGAACCCCACCTGAGAAATGTGAAGAGCCAGAGACGGCAGGTTAACTGCTAACAGGAGAGCTGAGGGAGAGGTGACCAGATTAAGATCAGCCAGCAACCCCAGAGTTGGTCAAGGAAGCATGAACTTTACTCATGGGCCAAATGTGGGCCATGCCCTGAGAACGCTGACGTGAGTCCGTTGAAGTCCTGTCCATCAGGCTTCCCATGGGAGTGGGGCTTCAGTACCAGAGGCTGAAGGTGGCACATTAGATTCTTAGTGGGTAAAGGCAGAGGGTAAATGCAGCTACAGGAAAGAGAACATCAGGCCACGTCAGTCAGGTGCATGTGAATCAGAGCCAGCTTCAAACATTACTCAACCCAGAAAGTAGAGAGCTGGCTCTTAACAAGTCCATTGAAAATTTCCTGTCCCCCTACTTGGCCTCTTCCCCACCAACCTCAGCTGGGAGGAGGAGAGTGACATAATTTTGAACGAAATTAAGAGCTTTAACTATGGGATAAGACTGGCCAGTGTAAGAACTGGTTTGAAAATGTGTTTCATATCTTGAAGTGCCCATAAAACATTTTAGTAATTTAAGAGTGCTCAGAAAGATCATGAGGCCACCCATTTTGAGAGAGGAAAAGGACTTCTTTCCCGGGAAATATTTAAAGGGAGAGTGGCATACCAACTACATTTCATTTGCAATGATGTCATTCTCCCAGTTGAGCTTGTCCAACATACAGGCTAAATTAGCTACATCAGCACTTTGAAAATATGATCCCCATTTACCAATGCCTACTGTTTGCTGTCAGTATGTTTATTCCTTTGTAAATTATTGCTCATTTTCCTCAGCATGAATATTAGATTTTCTTTATATCCTGAATATTCTGCAGTATGTTATGAGTCTAGATGTGGATTTGTTTTTCTTTAACTGTCTTGAAGAGCTTAGACTGTTCTTTTGATCTCAGATCTCAAATAATTTTGTTTGATTATTTCAATGCTGAAAGTTATCTCTTAAAATATTGTGTCTTCATCATTTCTTCTATTCTGGAGCTCTCGTCAAATATATATGGGAGATTCTCAAACTGTTACCAAGTCCCTACATTACTTCACATTTCTGGTTCTAGCTCTTGCAGTAACACCTGAACTAATTCCTTAGCACTAGCTTCTAGTTCACCATTTCACTATGCAATTGTGTCTAGTCTAAAATCCCTCCCATATAGTTTTTTTAAGTTTTATTTCTAAGATTTAACTGATTTTTATTTATATCTTGCTGTTTTTAGGTTTTCTGCTTTTTAAATATATCATTGCTCACATTTTTCATAGAAGCTATTTTTTTCTATATCTTTTTTTACATTCTTAAATATAATTATTGCAAATATTTGTCCAACTATTCCAAATAACTTTATCTACAATAAATTTAATATTTTATTTCTTAATATTGTCCTATGTCTTTTATCATAAAAGATTCTATGCATTTTATGCATTTTTGCAAGCTTGTGTTTGGAGAAGTTTTTGTTTGTTTTTCCTTTTATTTTCTTTTTCTTATTCTCTCTGTTTACCTATTTTTATGTAGAGATTTTTGTGTTTCCTCCACTTAGTCTCCCAGATACCAGCTTAGAAATAGGTAATTTTAGGAATCCTAGTCCATATTCATATTGGGGACAATATTATTTGAACGATGTGTTTTGGTCAATGCTATTAAGCAAGTGGGCGTATTGGTCCCGGTGTGGACATGAAACTAGGCCTTTGTCCAGCTGACTTCCAATGCCAAAATCTTCTAAAAATAAGACTTCATTTGTTTTTCTGTCAGAAGGCTCACCCCTCACCCAACTTCAAGTTGTGAGCCTGGTTCTAGAATCTTTACCCAGCAGTGCTAAACCCTGCCATTGCTGTGCCCATAGCCACATTCCAGTAACCTTTGTCATCAACTTATTTCCTGTTTTGTATTTTTAAAATATTTTTTCTATTATTGTTTTGAGTTGAGGATGTAGAAAGCACCAAAGCATGAACTTAGTATAACATTTTGACCAGAATCTCATCCATTCTAACTAACTGAGTTGAATACTTGGTTCATTTATTTCATCTCTCCTTTTGAAACGAAAGCAGCCCCAGCTAACATAATAAGACAAGAAAAAGAAATAAAGCATATACTGATTTGGAAGGAAAAAAATAAAACAGTCTTTGTTTGTAGATGACATGATTGTCTATGTAGAAAATCTGAAAGAATCAGCCAAAAAACTCCTGGAACTAATAGCAAGGTTGCAGGGTACAAGGTTAATAATATACAAAAGGTCAGCCATTTTCCTATGTAACAGTAAATAAACAAACGGAATTTAAAATGTAAAATGCAATACCTTTTACATTAGCACCCCCCAAAATAAAATACTTAGATATAAATCTAACAAAATATGTACAAGATCTATATTAGGAAAACTATAGAACTAATGAATGAAATCAAATAAATAAATAAATGGAGAGATATTCCATGTTCATGGATGGGAAAACTCAATATTATCAAGATGTCAGTTCTTCCCAACTTGATCTATAGATTCAATGCAATTCCAATCAAAATCCAAGCAAGTTATTTTCTGGTGATTGACAAACTGATTCTAAAGCTTATGTGGAAAATCAACAGACCAAAAATAACCAACAGAATATTGAAGAAGAACAAAGTTGAAGGACTGACACTACCCAATTTTAATACTTACTTTAAGCTACAGTAATCAAGATTGTGTGGTGTTGGCAATAGACAAATAGATCAATGGAACAGAATAGAGAGCCCATAAAGAGACCCACATAAATAGTCAACTAATCTTTGACAAAGGAGCAAAGACAACACAATGGGGCAGAGATTTTTTTTTAACAAATGGTGCTGGATCAACTAGACATGAACATGTAAAACAAACAAACAAACATAAAACAGACTTTATATAACCTGAAAGATTAACTCAAAATGGACCACAGAGCTAAATGTAAAATATAAAACTATAAAACTCCTAGAAGATAACATAGAAGAAACTCTAGATGACCTTTCATTTGGCGATGACTTTTTTTCCCCCACAGGGAGTGCTTCTATGTTAAAAAGTTTAGAAGGTGGAAATAGCTCTTGGAGTTGTATTCTGAAGATTTGTTCAGGAAGGTCAATGTTAGCAGGCTTCATCCTCTCGGGGACTCAACAGCAGGTAAGTAGAGGACTGGGGACAACAGCTTCTTCTGGAGGAGAGAGAGCCTAGTGGAGATTAGTGTAGAATGCACCAGAAGCTCTTTTATGTCAAACTTCCTTTGGGATCCAGCTTTACCAATAAGCTTGTTGCTTCTGAATATAGGGTCTTCTCATCCATGCTTTGAGCATCACAGAAAACAAACAATTTCCTTCCTTCAATTTTCTCAAGTTGGCTATTTATCATGACAACAGAACAAAGGGGGATTGACCTTTTAAAATTAATGCTGAGATTGTCAGTCATGACAATCCCCCAACTATAATTGCAGATATACCAATAATAGCATCAATCATGGTTGCAATGGCACCTCCATGAAGGAATCCAGGTGCTCTTTGCAGGTAAGGACCTCCTTGAAATATGCAAACTATCCTTTCTTTAACATGATTATGGAATATCACATATTCAAGGCCCAGGCCTTCCTTAAAGCTTCTGGGGAAGAGCTGGGCCTATGACACTTGTTATTTTACAGGTTTTGTGTCACAAAAAAAAAAAAAAGGTTTTGAAGTCTTTAATACTTCAAGTTGATTTACATTTATATGAAAGCAAACGTTTCTAGAAGCCATCTTCACATTTCTTCATGAACCGGTTAAAGAGGAGTCTCATGTCCTTGCTCCAGCTGGGCATGGGAAAGAATGGTTCCTATTAATGATCTCAGAAGAAAACTACCTCTGCACAGCTGCATGGTCCGTCACTAGGGGGTAACACCTCCCTGTGGGGGAACAACCCCCACTCACCCCTCCCAGGCAAATGCAGTTACAAGGAACAGCTCCACAGCATGGCCCCCAGGGTGCCCAAGCTCTACCAGGATGGCTGCCTGGCCACCTTTCCACTCACTTGCTCCTATCCATTCATGAAGGGGCATGTAACAACCAGCAATGACTTTTTAAATACAACACCAAAGGCACAATCTATGGAAGAAATAGTTGATAAAATGGACATCATTAAAATTAAAACTTTCTGTTCTTTAATAGACATTGTCAAGAAAAATAAAAAGACAAGCCACAGACTGGAAGAAAATATTTGCAAAGACATATCCAATTAAGAACTATTATCCAAAATATGCAAAAATTTCTTAAAATTCAGCAGTAAAAAAACAATCTCATTAAAAAATGAGATGTCATTAACAGACATCTCATCACAGAAGATATACACATGGCAAATAAGCAGATGAAAAGATACTCCATATCATATGTCATCAGGAAAATGCAAATTAGAACAATGAGATACTGTTGCATACCTATTAGAGTGGCCAAAATGTGGTGCTCGCTTCGGCAGCACATATAATAAAATTAGAGTGGCCAAAATGTGGAACATTAATAATACCAAATATTGGTGAAGATATGGGGCAACAAGAACTTTCATTCTTTACTAGTGTGAATGCAAAATAACAGCCAATTTGGAAGATCGGGTGGTAGTTTCTTACAAAACTAAACATAGTCTTACCATACTATCCAGCAATAGCACTCCCTGGTATTTACCCAAAGATGTTGAAAACGTATGTCTACACAAATATATGGATGTTTATAGCAGCTTTATTCATAATTGCCAAAACTTGGAGGAAATAAAGATATGCTTCAGTAGGTGAATAGATAAACTGTGATATATCCAGACAATGGAATATTATTCAGCACCATAAAGAAATGAACTATCAAACCATGAAAAGACATGGAGGAAATTTAAATACATAGTACCAAGTAAAAGAAACCAATATGAAAAGGCTATATATTGTATGATTTCAACTATATGATTTTCTAGAAAAGGAAAAAACTATGAAGATAGTAAAAACATCAGTAGTTGCCAGGGACTGTGGTAGAAAGACATGAATAGGCAGAGCACAGAGGACTTTTAGGGTAGAGAAAATACTCTTTACGACACCATAATTGTGGATATGTGTCATTATACACTGGTCTAAACACAAAGATTGTACAAGAGTGAACCCTAATGTAAACTGTGGACTTTGGATGATAATGACATATTAATGTAGGTTTATCAATTGCAACAAATATACCACTCTGGTGGGGGGATGATGGGGGAGAGGGTATAAGGGAACTCTCCGAACCTTCTTCTTAATTTTGTTATGAACCTAAAAATAATAAAGTCTTAAAATGCAAGACCAAAAACCCCCAGCATTTTAGTCTTCAGAGTTTGACCAAATCCTATAAATTTTTATAAAATCTTTTCATTAATTTGTTTTCTCAATAAGCTATGATTATATTTTTTAATTTCCTCTTTGGCTCAAGAGCTACTTAGGAATTTTTGTTTCTTTTGCATTCAAAATATGAATCAGTGAATAAGTCACCTCTTTTTCTAATGTTAAACCTTATTTTCAGCTCTTCTATATATACATTTACCACTATATGCACCATGAAAAAGAAGCCCCAAGTCATCAAAGTCCCTATTTACCCATCCTCAGGAAGAGACACAAGAAATCCTACCTCAGCAACCATCATAGCTGTTTCCTGTCCTTTACTGCTGATGAGATCCTGGCTGAAATTCCCCGGAGCTGACAATATAACCAATAACATAATATGAGCATTTTTAGTAATACATGCCTCCATTCCATAATACTAGTTTTACGCTATTTTTTTTCTCTGTCTTACACTCTGATGGTTCAAACTGAGAAGAGAAATAAAAACACTTCAGGAGACTTATTTATATCCATTTTATTAAATTCAAACTCAATCCATGAAGGCTGCTGAGAGTGTGCATTAGAGCTGGAAGCTACTTGGGGCAAATTTCTGCATTTTGTCCTACTTCACATTGTTAAATTCAGTAAAAATACTTTGAGGAAACCGGCAGGAACATTGAATGAATTTAAATCTATTTCAGCTGCTGACTTAATCTGATAAACGTGTACCCCTCTTTAGAGAGTGAACTAAAAGTTAAAATTTAAAATAGGCTCTATTTTACTTCACTTTATGTGAAGAAAAGGGATATTGCCAAAGGAAAATGTCAGCAGTGATGTCAGCCTTCGGGGCCAGTGGTTTTATGTCAGTCTTTTGGCGTACAGGCAACTCAGCAACTAAAATGAGCAGATAAGAAGAAAAAGAAATTAGAACTGAACTGGATATGGGGTTTAGAAGAAACAGGGAGGTCTTCCCTCTAGACAGTGTTTAGTTCAAAACACCAGTTCTCAAAGGGTGTCCCCTGAACCAAGAGTATCAGTTTTTCTTGTGAGCTTCTTTGAAATACAAATTCGTGGGCACTTCTGTAACCTATTGAATCAGAATCTCTGGGGATAGAGCTCAGAAAAGTGTGTGTTAAAAGCTCACCAAGAGATTCTTGTGCATATTAAAGTTTGAGAACTACTGAGGTAGGGAAAGATATTCAATTAGGCAAATTGGGTAGAAGAAATTCAAGAAGTCAAAACTAATTGTGAAGACAAATGGAAATAGTCACCTAGCTTCTGGGATTGGTGCAGCCGGAGCAAGACCATGGCCCACAGCTGGTAGAGAAGAAGTCCAGAGAGGAGGTTTAGATTTTTAATTAGCAGAGTTATTGGCAGGAATTATACAGGATTTTAGGGCCTAGACAAGGTAAGTAGTGATAACTGCTCTGGTCTACTCCCAGCAAGGAACTGGATTGTTAAGTAGTTAAACCAAAATTTAAGTCTGGTTGTAAAGGTTAGAATCAAATTAAAATATAATACAATCATTAGATAAATAGGGCAGGGAACGAAATGAACACTATGATGTGTATTATACAAATGTCTGGAGCTAATCTCCAGCACATAAACAACAGTAGCAACATTAGATTTGGTCCCACTAGATGAGTGGGTTGAGGACTCTGATTTAGTTTCTGCTTTGGTCAGCGCTGATTTGAGAACTAGCTCCACCAAGACAATGCCTAGCAGGTAAAAGAAGGAGACAATAGTAGAGAAAATGGGAAACTACCCATTCTGATTTTAGCATTGAAATTCCAAGATCCTAGCAAAACCCTCAGTTCCAAAAAAACCAAGAGGTTTGGTGACCCTACAGTCAAGTAAATTCAAATTTTCTGAGGTAAATATAACATCTATGATTTACTTTTTGCTATCTTGGCACCTTGTTAAGTCAATTAAAAATATTACTTTAATAATAATTTTTAAATAATTTAAGAGATTCATGTGATTTGAAGGTGTATATTTCCAGAAATTTGCATATCTGTTTACTCTTTATAGATTGTGGACCAAAAAATAATTGTAAGTGAGCATTATGCGAAGTCATGTGCTATAGATTTTTGGGTTTTTTTTTTTTTTAGTAATAATAAAAAAAGGAAAAATTATATTTTTAGCTTTTAATCAATGCTTAGTAGGTAGTGGGTATTTGAAGATCTATGGGACACCTGGAGTGACAATACTTATTGAAACTCAGGGACAAATCTTTGGAGCAGATGTGTTGTGAATGAATTACAAAGTGGATGAATGAATCACTAAATCACAAAACTGTTGGACACATAAAGAGATTCCAAACAGGTGCAGGATAAAGCAACCAACTCTGATCTATTTTACCAAATTGGAGGGCTTATGTCATGTTATTTAGAACAACTTGTAAAGAAAACCAGTTCCCCTTAACTTGAAAAGATTTATTTCAGCTCTTACTTTATATTTTTGATATAAATCACTACTATTAGAATTTTCTCTGGAAAATCCTTCTGAAAAAAACCACATCTTTTAAATAAGGCTAATTTTATATAATCTGTCAATAGGTGTAAGGGGCTTGGGACTCATTCCTCTAAATTATGAGTCTATAATGATGCCCTCTAGGTTCAAGATTACATAAATAAAAATAAGAGGTTAAGTGAACCTAAAAAATTGCATTATCTCTTGCAGAGAAACAACTGCATGAGAGTCAGGAATACAATGATTTGAGGCCCTTTCAAAGGCAAACATTTTTATATGAATGCTGTTCAAAAGAAACCCTTTACACCAAGTCAACATTGCACAAACTATGAGGAAAAGGATGACTTTTATAGGAAACAACTGTTCTGATAAACTGTACTCTAATAGTTTGGATCTTCTTAAATTGTCTAAATTCTATTTACCATGGTCCAAAAAGCCATCAGGATCAGTCAGAGTAAGACAATTACCATATGATTTCACTCATATGTGGAATTTAAGAAACAAAACAAAGGAAAAGGAAAGAGAGAGAGGTAGAAAGAAACCTAGAAACAATAAAAACATTAAAAAAAAAAAAATAAAAAAAAAAAGAAACCTAGAAACAGACTCTTTTTTTTTTTAAAGATTTTACTTATTTATTTGACAGAGAGAGACACAATGAGAGAGGGAACACAAGCAGGGGGAGTGGGAGAGGGAGAAGCAGGCTTCCCGCTGAGCAGGGAGCCCGATGCGGGGCTCGATCCCAGGACCCAGGATCATGACCTGAGCCGAAGGCAGACGCTTAACAACTGAACCACCCAGGCACCCCTAGAAATAGACTCTTAACTATAGAGAACAAACTGATGGTTACCAGAGGGGGGTTGGTGGGGGATGGGGGAAACAGGTGATTGGAATTAAAGAGTACACTTTTCCTAATGAGCAATGAGTAATGTATAGAATAGTTGAATTGCTATATTGTACACCTAAAATTAACATAACAATGTATGTTAACAATGCTGGAATTAAAATACAAATCTTAATTGAGAAAAGCCCTCAGGAAACAAATACATACATGGGAAATCAGTAAAATTTATTCTAAAATGGTTAGCCAGGAAAAAGAATAAAAGAAAATCAATTTTTAATGTCTGGGTCAAGCTATTTCACTTTAAAACAACCTTAATTCCTGGAGGAAGGCAGAAAGACTGCCTAGGCTCTTCCACCGTCTTATAATTGGTATAGGCTTCAGAATATTTCTGAAGGTTTTTTCAATCATTTGTTCTAACATAGTTTATTACATGACAAAAAACCATTTTCTAATACTAAATAATATTCAACATGAAATTATTAAGGTTTCTTACTATTGATGACTTGCTGGACAGAATATGTTCAGCCTATTCTGAGTGTGTTTGTGTATGAGACTCACTGGGATAAGAGAAGAAGGAGTATTTGTTGAGTGTGAGACATTAAACTGTCCAGTATGCAAAAGTCTCCATGGTTCAGTTACAGACAGATTTAAATAAATAATCACAAGCTAGGGGGGTCTGGTTTTAGATGGTGAGTAGCTAACAAAGTCAAATTGCCCTTCTAATGAGCAATGAGTAATGTACAGAATAGTTGAATTGCTATATTGTACACCTCTCTTTGTTAAATTGCCAAGGAAAATGGATGGATGGATGGATGATGATGGAGAGATACATACATATATACATACATACATACAGAATGACTGAATAGGTAAATAATTATCCCTGGGGAACTTAAGAGAAGTAATATGTTTAGGACAAGGGTGGGTAGTGAATGTGTGGCGTGTGAATTGGTAATGAGTTAGAGTAGGGAATAGGTAGTGAGTAGGTGAGGTTGAAGCATAGTGAATAGCATGGAATGGGGAGTAGATGATGAATGGTTGGTAATGAATAGGTATGAGTCAGGGATTAACTAGTGAGTGGATAGGTAGTGAGTGGGTGTAGGTAGCAAATGGCATGAGGTAGATGGTAAGGATGAGTGGGTGTGAGGTGGGGAGAGGTAGAATACTATGGGCATGGATAGTGGGGGAGGGAAGTGATTAATGAGTAGATAGAGGACAAAGATTAGGTATGAGTGGGTATGCACAGAGAGGTAGGTAGAGAGTGAATGTGGGGTGGGAAGTAAATAATGGGTGTGTGTGGTTAGAAGTTAAATATATCTAACCCTTTAACTCTAAAGTGAATGGTTAATGGGGTTAAAGAAGTGTGTAGGTAAGAAGTAGATGTGAAGTGGGTTGTGTATAGTAAGTGGTTAGGTAGTCAATTTGTATGACACAGTATAGTTTTTAAGTCACTGTGAGACAGGGTGTTAACAGCAAGTAAGTAGGTAATGATGGGGCAGGATATAGAGAATAAGTAGGTAGGTAGAGAGTGAATATGGGCCTGGACCTGGTCCTCATGATGAAATTTGTCTAGTTCATTGGACCTGATCTTGGGCATAGAACTTGGTTTTGGAACTGTACTTTGAACATGAATCTTCAACCAGGATTTTTGATCTAAAGCTTGATTCTGCACTGGAGCTGGCCCTTGATGCTACATATTGGAAGAGACCCTCTTACCTCAGACCTGAACTTCCACCTTGTCATGAAACCTAGACCTGGACCTTCAACCACATCTTGGACCTGGACCTTAGAAGTAGAAATTGAACCCTGTATTTGAACCTTGGATGCAAACCTCAAACCTGTATCTTTGATCTAGACCCTGTACTTGGATCTGAACCTGGACCTTAGATCTGAAATTGTTCCTTGGACCTAGAAATTGAACCATAGTCTGGATCTTGAGCCTAAATCTTGAACCTTTCTCTGATCTGGACATTGAACCTGACCTTAGGCATGGAAATCAGACCTGGACATTGATCTAAGGCTTAGATTTTATATCTGATTTAGACTTTAGAATTGGACTTTTGGCCTAATACCTAAACATCAAATCTCAGACACCCAGACCTGAAATGGAAAGTGGACCTTGGACCTGTTGTTTTCCAGGATTTTAG
The DNA here is from genome assembly GCF_964656455.1 of Halichoerus grypus. Lineage (NCBI taxonomy): Eukaryota > Metazoa > Chordata > Mammalia > Carnivora > Phocidae > Halichoerus > Halichoerus grypus. The sequence continues at coordinate 8,542,463 of NC_135723.1, forward strand.
ACTGGAAATTAGTGCTGGATCTTGTATCCCGTATTGTGCCTTTAAATGGAATTTGTACCTTATCTTTTGGTTTTCTCATGTCAGGACAGGGTCACCTCCTTACAAATTTGGTTCAGATGTCAAGGCTGATGATATCACACATACACCAAAAGTGTATAAAAGGTTTATTATTCACATGGTGAGAACTTCCTGTGGAAAGCAGGGTAGGGCTCTAGGGTGATCTAAAAATGGCTGAGACAGCAAAAAGGGGTAAGTCAAGACCCCAACATTGTATATTCTGAGAAGTTAAATGAGTGTCTTGGTTATTCTGAATAATACCTCAAACATTGAAGGAAATAAGGAGTACTTTAGTGAGGCCTTGGATTGTAGATGAATCTTAACTTATATTTTGGGTAGGTGTGAGGCAAGAAATCCCAAGTTCTTTATGCTAAAGATCATGGTTTTGCCATTGGCTAAACCCAATGGTCAGATTATGAACAATGACCAAGAGTCTATGAAAATGTGGAAATGAGGCTAATTGTTGCATCCAGGCAGGGCATCCAGTGCTAAGGTGGCTGCCTAAAGTTCAGCCAATTGTGCCAAGCTTTCGATTCTGGACTTTATCAGAGGCATCTAGGTAAAGGATGGCCAGCAAAAGCCCTCCAGCAGACTCCATCATGTATAATATTGGTAGTGCCATCTATAAAGTATATCAAGTCCCCTTCTTATTTACTCAGTTGTTTCCAGCGGGGTCTTCAGGTAACCAATGGGTCCAGAAGAAGAGTGACTTCCTCCAGTGCCATATGGCAAGGGACTGAGAGCAAGGGGAAGCCACTTTATCCTGTAAAGGCAATACGCCATATGGTCTGAGTCTTGCTTTATCCTAAAAATGTATTTATTTTAGCAAGGTTTCAATGGCCATCCCAAGCCTCCAGTGTATTGTCTCTAAGACCCAAGACATAATGACAAATGGGTACAGTCATAGGCTCGGGGACTGTGAGAGACCCCATCTCTAGAAGGACCCAACATGGAGACAGTAACTTTCACTCTACTGGTGTATAACATGGGGAACAGGAGATTAGAAGCTCATGGGTGCATGGCCGTCCTGGGTGGTCCACAGACTCCAGGAGACAGAAAAGGAGGTTACTAAAAACTCTACAATAAAAGATTTTCTGGGGGAGCACTAATGGGAGTGCCTGTTATATTGCAATTTGGACAGACTTAGAACCTTTTTTGTAGGGGTCCCCATTCAAAGTGGGCCAGTTAGTGAGTAATGGAATAAATGGTCTTAAGTAAAATTATAAATGTATATATTGCCTCCAAAACCCAAAAAGGCCTTAAAAACGCTGTGTTCATTGTAGGTGATGACAGTCAATAGTTGTTTCTCGACATTGTCAGGAGCAGAGTGGCCTTCAATTGACCAAATATTGGCCAGAAATTTTGCTGAGGTGGTGAGGCCTTGTACTACGTATGGGAGATCCTTTTCTTGTGAGCTCCTTTGTGAATGTTTGTATGTCCTGAATGAGCGTGCCAAATGAAGCTCCTTAGAGGAAGATTCATCAATATAATGTCATACCTACATTCCTGGAGAAAGTTGGATGTGGTACTGAAAAGATGGTGTTGGATGGGCTGTTGAGATACCCCACTGGTAGCCAGGTTAAGGTGTATTGTGTTCCTTTAAGGTAAAGGAAAATTGGTGATGAGAGGCTATTGAAATGGGGACTGAACAAAACATATTAGCCAAATCTGTGACTGCAAAATATTTACTAGTTGCTGATAGGATGGAGCTAATAATTTCGATAATACTGGGTATTGGATACCTTAATGGATGGGACCATGGCATTAAATAATTCATTGTAAGCACCATCCATTCTTTCCAGGTTTAATAACAGGCTAAACTGGGCCTAAATAGACTTCACATAATAGGTTTCAATCCTTGAAAATCTTGTTTTAATTTATTTTGGGCGGTGTTAACAATTATAATAGGTTGGGACAAATCCACACGATCTTTTTTTTTTTTTTTTTGTCAAAACAATTTTAAGTGCCAAAGACTTAATTTAATTTTAATTTATTATTTATTAGGTTAGAGCATCCATGCCCACTGTGAGATAGTTTAGGGAAAATAGAGCTATGACCATGGGGAATTTAGGCAAAGCAATAATTTTAATTGTTAAGGTGAGACATACTTATGTTTCTTCTATTTTATGTTTGCAACTCCTTTAGGATTATCGGAGGTACCTTAGGTAAACTTAGTGAGATCCCCAGGTATAGGATGACTTATTTAAATTTAGTGGGATCCCCCAGGTATAACTCTAATTTGAGCTCCAATACAGATTAAGGTCCATACTGATGAAGGCTGACCATTTGGAGCATTTCAGCAGATGTTAAAGTTAATTTAGAATTTAGACATTAAAGTTAATTTAGATATAAAAGTTAATTTTATCTTTTTGTGGTATAATATGTGTATAATAAATTTAGTAAATCCTTGGTTTCCAATTAGGTCAAATTGTGGTACAGAGGTCCCACATCCAGGTCTAATTCTAAGTCGAAGTCCAGGTCTAAATCTAAGCTAGTGTCCAAGTGCAAAGTATGGGTCTAATTTAAAGTTTAAGGCTATGTCCAAGGAACTGGAAAATTCCAGATCCAAGTTTCATGTTCAACATCCATGTCCAAGGTTAGGTCCAGTCCCAGGTATAAGGTCCAGATCTTAGTTCCTGGTCCAAAGCAAGAGGAAGAGTTACAACATTCATGACCATGGTACTAAGAATAGATTCAAAGTCTAAGTCTTTCAGTTCAAAGACCAGGTCAAATCAATTACAAATCCATATTTAACATCTAGTACTAGTTCGAGGTTCAGGTACAGAGTATAGATCAAGGATGGAGGTTCAGGTGCAAGCTCCAGGTTCAAAGTTATGTCCAGATACAGGTATAAGGTCCAAGATAGACTTTAGAGGTCCATGTCCAGGTCCAAGTCCATGACAAACAACCAAGTCAAAGGTCAGGCCCACGGTCCTGGACACATCAAGGCCCAATTTTGGTGTCTTACCTCCAGTTCCAACATCAGGATCTATGGTCCATATTGATGTCTGAGGCCCAAGTTTAAGTTCTATTGTCCATGTCTTGGTCCACATCAGAGATACAGGTCCAGGTAGGTATAAGGAATAATATTTACATGTGAATTCCAGTTCTAGCCCCCTGAAGCCTATGTCTAAGAATCACCTCCAGGTCTGAGGTCCAAGAATAAGATCTGAATTTCACTGTAGAAGTCCAGCCCCAAATCCAGTCCAAGGTCTTTTTCAGTTCTGAAATCTAAGTCTAAGATCCATGTCCATAGTCATGTCAAGATCAGACATCCAGATCTGAGACCCAAATATGAGATTAGAAAGTTAGTTCCAAAGTCCAGGTAGAAGGTCCAAGTTTCCTTTCCAATATCCAGGTCAAGATCTAAGACAAAATCCTGGGCTAGATTTAAGGTACAGGTATAAAATCAATGTCCAAAATCATATTTAGGTCCAGGTCCAGAACAGATGTTAAGGTCCAAGGTTTAGGTCCAAGATAGAGGTCCAGGTCAAAGGTCCAAGTCCTGGTTTAAGATCAGGTTTTAAGTTCAGGTATAAAATTTAACATTGATGTTCAAGGTCTAAATCCAGTTCTAAGTTCCAAATCTAGATCCAAATATAAGCCAAGTGAAGAAAACCCAAAGTTGAGGTTTAAAGTCCAGGTCCTCGTCTAGGTTTAGGTTGAACATTTAAGTGAAAGTTTTGGTACAGTTCCAAGGGCATTTTCAAGGAACTTGACATATCCAGATCTGAGGTCTGGGTCTAATGGCCATGTCCAAGATTAGTTTCACTCCAGGTCTGCATTCAAGGTCTCAGGTACACATCTGAATCTAGATCCAAGGAACAGATCCATTGTTGAAGGTTGAAGGTCTAGGTCAAATCTATGTCAAAAAAAAAAAAAAAAAAGGGTCCAAAATCTGGTCAAGGTCAAGGTCTAAAGTGTTGATCCAAATTTGAGGCCCACAATCTTGGTCTAGAATCAAGGTCCAGGTCCTAGTACCAGAGCCAAGATCATGTGTTAAACTAGGTCTGAGATCTAAGATGAAGGTTAGAGGTTAAGATCCAGGATTCTACTCCAAAGTTTAATTCCATGACCAAAGACATTGTCTACAGCAGGTTCCAAATTCCTCAACATTTAGGTTCTAGTTGAAGTATAATTTTATCCAGGTGCAAGGGCCAGATTCAAGGGTCAGGTCCAGATCCAAATTCCAGCTTCAAGGTCCAAGGCCAAGGTCTAGGTTTCAGGTGCAAGTCCCAGTTTAGTCAAAAGTCCAGTGAGAAAGTACTTTTTTTTTTTTAAGATTTTACTTATTGATTTTAGAGAGAGGGAGTGAGAGCAAATCAGGGGGTGAGTGGGAGGGACAAGCAGACTCCACACTAAGCACAGAGCCCAACTCTGGGACAATCCCATGACCCTGAGATCATGACCTGAGCCAAAACTAAGAGTTGGATGCTCAAACAACTGAGCCACCCAGGCGCCCAGAGAAAATGCTTCTGATATAAAGTTGTGTTTCTGACTTTTTTGCCCATAAAAAGCTTTTCTAACAGGAATACAAAAAATATTTTAGAGATGTGTCTGATTCTAAGCTTGTTAACTTACTTCTCGTTTATGTATATTAGTTTCCATCTAACCCACAATAAGAACACATTTTGAAGAATAATATGTGATGCTGAGTGTGCTTAATCATATATTATTGTTTTCACAGATACTGTGTTGATTTAATTGTTCAAATTTGCTGTAAAATAGTCCAGTTTAGAAGAATGTGTGTTTGTGAACTATTTTTCTCATATAAATCTTACATTCATCTCAGTGTATTCCAAAATCAAGAGTCAGATGCTTAACCGACTGAGCCGCCCAGGTGCCCCTCCTACTAAGAACTTTTAAGAACAATGTATGCTACCGAACTTGTTTATACTTATACTTGTTTTCACAAATACTGCCTCGATACCTTAATTTGGTTGAACTAATATTAAGAAGGTACGTTTGAAAACAGTATGTGATTATGGACCCTTCTACACAAATACTCTTTGAGTTCACTCTAGCTTGCTCTGATTTAAAATAAGAAGATATTTTTGAAAATAATATGTGACTCTCAGATTCTGTTCACGAATACTGCCTGGATTCAACACAATTTTCTCAAACACTAAATAGGTAGTTTCTTTTGAGAGAAATGTATATACAAATCTTGCTTTTCATAACTATTAGACCTGGACATTGAACCAAACCTTTGACCTGGATCTGGATGTGACCCTGGACATGGAACTTATACCTGGCCCTCGATGTTGGACCTAGATTGTGGACCAAGGACCTTGGCTCTTGACCTTGAACCTTGAATTGGCTCTAGATCCTTGGCCTTTGACCTTGGACCTAGCCCTAAACCTGTGCTTTTGAACTGGACCTTGGATATTAACCCCTAAATTCAGACCTGAACAACAGACCTATAATTGTAACCTGGATGTAGACATGCAGTTTGGACTGGGAAATAGGACTTGAATATAAATCCTGAACCAGAACCTGGTTCTGGATTTTTCTAATTCCTTCACTTGACCTAGAATATATTTTTGGACTTAGACCTTTGACCTGAGCCTGTACCTGAAATTTAGACCTGGGCATGGATGTCAAACTTTTACTTAGATTTTTCGAGGTCCAATGGCTTAGGCAAAACCAGTGTGAGGCCTATTGAAAATACCAAATGTATAGTTTCAACAACAAGGTCTAAGTCAAGGTACAAGGTTAAAATTCTGGATCCAAGTCCAGGCCAAATCTAGGCCCCATATCCAATACAAAGGTCAAAGGCCTAGTTCCAAGATCCAGGTCCCTGTCAAGGCATGAGGTCAAAGTCCATGTCCAATCTAAGATCTAATATCAGATTAACTGTACCGGAAAGTCAAGGTCCATTGTCAGAATGTAAAGTTCAGATCTAGTTATTAAGCTCGAAGTCCAAGTTACAGGTCCAAGTCTTGATCTAGTGCCTGATTTGATGTCCAAGACCAAGGTCCAGGTCCACAACCAATTACAAGTTTTAAGTCAGGTCTATGTCTAGTGGACACTAGACTGGATAATTATAATGTCCAAGATCAAGGTAATATTCAGGTCCAAATTTCATATCCAAGGTCCTCGTTTGGGTTAAAGCTCCAAATCAAAGATCTAGACCTAGTACTAAAATCCAAAATCCAGATAAAAATTCAGAAAATGTTCAAGTTCCAGGTCTGAAGTCAAGTCCAAGGTCCTGAACAAATGTCCAGGACCAGTCACAGATTCTGGTCCAGTTCCAAGGTCCAGGTAAAATCAATGTCCAAGACCCTCAGTTAAGATCCATAATGAATGTCCAAGTCCAAGGTCAGGGCCACACCTATTCTGGAATCAAGGTTCGTGTGCAAGTTTCAGGTTTAAGGTGGTATTCAGGTGTAGACATGAGGTCTAGGTCCAAAGTCCAGTTCCAGGGTCCAGATCTGAGGTACAGGTCAGAGTTAAGAGGTCCATGTCCAAGATCTAGTTCTAAGTTCAACCTCTCTAACCAAGACCAGGTCAGATCCAAGGTCTTGGACAAATTCAGGTCCATGGTTGAGGCATGACTTCCATTTTTAAGGTACAAGGCCGGATCCACATCCAGGTGAGGTCCAAAAATAAAGAGCAGTTAGTGTCCTGAAGTTGGAACGATGTCCAGGTTCAAAATTCAGGTCCAAAGTTCAAGAACAAGGTCCCAAGCCCAAATCCAATATTCAGGTCAGAGCCAACTTTCATATCCATAAATGAGACCCCAGTCACTATCTATCCTTACCTCACACTAATTCACTACCTACAACCTGCCCCATACCTACTTGCTACTTAGACTTCACCTTATAGCCACTTACTACCTACCCCTACTCCATAACCATTAACTAATTACCCTGACAACACTGACTCTATGCATACCTTGCCCCACCTCTACTCAACACCTTGCTTCATATCACTTTACTACCTGCCCCTCACCCCATACAGACTCACTAACTACATTCTGATCCAAGCCCACTCTTTACTTCACCTCATACACATTTGCTACCCACTCACTGACTGACCTGCACTCACTGTCTACATATCCACATACATACTTACTACCTAGTCCTCATCCCATACCCACTCAACACCTAATCCACCCCACAACTAATAGTTACCTATCCTCTGCTCCAAAAACTCACTACCTACACACTCGTTATACAGAAAGTACAGCTAGATTATAAAACACGGTAATTAATTATAAGGTAATAATCTGATATTGCCTAATTTGCCCACTTATTCATTCACACATTCATTTCACAAACATTTATTACTTACCTCGTGCACTTACTAAATATCAGAAATTGTTTTAGATAAAAAATAAGCATAAAACATAAGAATAAAAATCAAACATAGTTCCAAACCTCCAGGATACTTCAGCCTGAAGAAGGATATCCACAAGTAAATTGATTATTATAATTAACAAAATGAATGCTAAAATAGAGAAAAGCTAGAGGCTCTGGTGAAACATAGAGACATCTGGCAGAAGAGGCCATGGGAAAAGGGGACACTTGATCCAAACCCTGAAACACAAGTTGGCCTGAAGCAAAAAGAGCCTCACGGGCAAGAGATCCTGTGGCATCATCAGAGAATGACCACATAGATGATCAGATAATAGCAACGTTGTTAAATAACGTATATGCCAAGAATCATGTTCAAAACTGCAATAAGGATCCAAGTAATGCTCACACACCTCTCTGATGAAAGGGCTATTATTATATTCCTTTTTTAGGAGAGAAAAATAAGGCTAAGAGAGGTTGACCACTTTCCTAAGGTCATGTGGCTACTGAGCAGTCAAACTGGGACTGCAACCTAAAACCGTAAGAAGCCAAAGCTTGGTATATGCCTTCCTGACACCGACAAGAATAATGAAGGTGGAAAGCAAGAGAGAAGGGAAAGCTACATCATAAGGGTCTCATGTAGATTTGCTAAATATTTGGCATTTTTCTCGAATCCCGTTGACAAATTTACATAGTAACACTTGTTAGGCATTTTGACCCTAAATATAAAAGTAATTTCAATTATTGTTATACAAATTATACAATAGGACATCCCCAAAATGGCAACATAGGAGGCTCCTGAATTTCCCTTCTCCCACAGACCCACCAAATACACAGCTACACATGGAGCAATTTCCTCTGAGAGAAATTCAGAAACTAGTTGAGTGACTCCTACACACTGGACAACCGAGAAAATACCCACATTGAAATGAGTGGGAAAGGCTGAGATACTCTCTCACCATAAACCCCACCCACGCACATCATGCAATCATGAGGGAATGTCCAACTTGCAGCTTTTTCCTAAGGAGCAAAGAGTTTGGAACATACAATTAATGCCCCAAGTTTCAAGTCTGCCACCCAAAGGATGACCTTCAAATCCCCTAGCTCTGAAAGCCAGCAAGACTTGTGTTCATGAGTCCCACAGGACTAGAGCAAAAAAGAAGCAGCTTTTAATGGGCACACGGCACCATCCATGGCTTTCCCCTTGTGCTCAGCACAGAGAGTACAGGCAAAAATGCCCACCTCCCAGTCTTTCCCAGGAAGGGGTTTGACTGCATGCTAGCTGCTACACATCTAGGTGCTGAATCGGAGCCTCCCCAGAGCCTGAAAGAGCCAGTGGGTGCATCCTCTACCTTCTCCTTTTGACTCACTCCAACAATAAACCAAGTCATTAGTGTCTCTCTAGGAGGAGTTTGTCCACACATCTAGTGCCCCAACTTTTATGACTTCCATTTGAAGGACAGGTCTTCAAATCTGTCCTAGATCTGATAGCCAACAGGGCTTGGAATTCAAAAGTCCCATAGGAACATATTTTAAAAACAACAAAGCAGTTTTCAAACAGGCACACGGCAGTTGCTCTAGCTATCCTCGGGCTCAGCACAGAGGAAGCAGGTAAAAACGTCCAAGATCCTCCCTGACAAGGGAGATTTGACTGCCTTCTGTCCCAGCTGCTCCATGAACCCCTTTAAGAATATCAGCAGGTTTTTTTCAGCAGAAGTCTTGTGAGCAGAAGGGAGTGGGATGATATATTCAAAGTGCTGAAAGAAAAAAAAAAAAAACTGCCAACCTGAAAAAAGTGTCTTTCAGAATCGAAGGTGAGTTAGTTTCCCAGACAAACAAAAGCTGATAGAATTCATGACCACTAAACTGGCTTTAACAAGTATTAAAAAGACTTCTTTAAGTTGAAACCAAAGCATGCTAATTAGTTACATGAAAACATATACAAGTAAAAAACTCACTGGTAAAGAAAAATATATAAATTCATAATACTCTAACAGTGTGAATCACTCCATTGGCTGAGAAGGCACACTTAGGTTCCAGACAACTGAACACCTCCTGGGCATGAACTTCTCACCTGCCCAGATGTCCTTTCAATCCTTTATATAATTTGCCATTCACTCATTAAGGAAAAATATTCATTGAGAGTTTAACTGATGCTGAGCTCAGTGCTAGGCACAGAGGTACACTTGTAAACAAGACAAATACAGGACCTCTCGATGTAGAGCTCACTGTTGAGTGACAGAGATAAACACTGTACAAGGAGTGATAGATAAAATGTTTACAGTGATGAGCAGGTCCACTGGTGCATGAAATATAGGCACCCAACCTGGCTACAAGGTCTAGAGAAAAATTGGAAGTTAAATCTGAGATCTGATAAAAAGACATTGGCTGGGGAAAGAGTGAAAGAATATTCCAAATGGAAGCAACAGTAGCATGCGCTGAAGGCACTAAAGTGGGGACAAGTAAGGCACTTTTGAAGGACAGAAAAATATTCCAGTATGGCTGGGGCATATAGAGTAAGGTAGGTGAGCTTAGAGACCTTGGTTGTCACCCATTAAGGCAGGACTTTGGAGGCCATTTAAGAGTGACAGGACACTGTTCAAATTTCTTCAGCAGCAGATTCTATAGAGATGTGGAGATGTTTAGTGTACCTCCCCGGATCAGTCAGACTTGAGTGGTGTAGAAAGGTGCAACAGGAGGCCATTATTTTCAGGTGAGTGATGAGGACATTAGACTGGAGTGTTGTCAGTGGTGTGTGTGTGTGTGTGTGTGTGTGTGTGTGTGTGTGTGTGGAGTGAGAAGGAAATACCTCAGTTCACAAATTCAGATAAACAAAAAACACTTCCCTGAAAATAAGTTCTATAATATTTCAGTAATTCAATAATTTCTCATCTTCAACGTCCATAATCCTATTTGCCCTAGCATCTCCTCTTTTTCTTTTCCTCTGACTCTCCCCTCTCCCTCCTCTCTCTCTCTCTTTCTCTCTCTGTCTCTTTCTCTCTCACGTGCACACGTGCGCACACACACACACACACACACACACACACTTTCACTGCCTCTCTTCTTACCTAAGGCAATTTTAAATCATGTTGACTTCTCCAATTTCACCATCAAATTCACTCATCGCTACTTTCTCTCTTCATTAGAAGGCAAGAGGTGGATTGTAAACAAAATGTTTGTGATTTTTACACTTAGGTCTTTATTCTGTATTAAAATTATTTCATTGTGTGTTGTGAAGTAAGGTTCGATCTTTTTAATCCAGACACTTGGCCAGTTTTTCCAAAGCCATGTACTGAACAACCTGTCTCTTCCTCTTTTGTTTTTTACATAGTACTTATACATACCTGGCCTGGCTGCTTCCTTACAGTGGTTTGTTTTCCATTTTTTTTTTAATTTTTATTGTTATGTTAATCACCATACATTACATCATTAGTTTTTTGATGTAGTGTTCCATGATTCATTGTTTGTGCACAACACCCAGTGCTCCATGCAGCATGTGCCCCCCTTAATACCCATCACCAGGCTAACCCATCCTCCCACCCCCCATCCCCTCTAGAACCCTCAGTTTGTTTTTCAGAGTCCATCATCCCTCATGGTTCGTCTCCCCCTCCGATTTCCCCCCCCTCATTCTTCCCCTCCTGCTATCATCTTCTTTTTTTTTTTTCTTAACGTATATTGCATTATTTGTTTCAGAGGTACAGATCTGTGATTCAAGTCTTGCACAATTCACAGTGCTCTCCATGGCACACACCCTCCCCAATATCTACCACCCAGCCACCCCATCCCTCCCACCCCCCACCACTCCAGCAACCCTCAGTTCGTTTCCTGAGATTAAGAATTCCTCATATCAGTGAGGTCATATGATACACGTCTTTCTCTGATTGACTTATTTCGCTCAGCATAACACCCTCCAGTTCCATCCATGTCATTGCAAATGGCAAGATCTCATTCCTTTTGATGGCTGCATAATATTCCATTGTATATGTATATATATACCACTTCTTCTTTATCCATTCATCTGTCAATGGACATCCTGGCTCTTTCCACAGTTTGGCTATTGTGGACATTGCTGCTATAAATATCAGGTGCACGTACCCCTTCGGATCCCTACATTTGTATCTTTGGGGTAAATACCCAGTAGTGCAATTGCTGGATCGTATGGTAGCTCTATGTTCAACTTTTTTTTTTTTTTTTATTGTTATGTTAATCCCCATACATTACATCATTAGTTTTAGATATAGTGTTCCATGATTCATTGTTTGTGCATAACAGCCAGTGCTACATGCAGAACGTGCCCTCCTCAATACCCATCACCAGGCTAACCCATCCTCCCAACCCCCTCCCCTCTAGAACGCTCAGTTTGTTTTTCAGAGTCCATCGTCACTCATGGTTCTTCTCCCCCTCCGATTTCCCCCCCTTCATTCTTCCCCTCCTGCTACATTCTTCTTCTTTTTTTCTTTCTTAACATATATTGCATTATTTGTTTCAGAGGTACAGATCTGAGATTCAACAGTCTTGCACAATTCACAGTGCTTACCAGAACACATACCCTCCCCAGTGTCCATCACCCAGTCACCCCATCCCTCCCATCCCACCCCCCACTCCAGCAACCCTCAGTTTGTTTCCTGAGATTAAGAATTCCTCATATCAGTGAGGTCATATGATACATGTCTTTGTCTGTTTGACTTATTTCGCTCAGCATAATACCCTCCAGTTCCATCCACGTCGTTGCAAATGGCAAGATCTCATTCCTTTTGATGGCTGCATAATATTCCATTGTATATATATACCACCTCTTCTTTATCCATTCATCTGTTGATGGACATCTTGGCTCTTTCCACAGTTTGGCTATTGTGGACATTGCTGCTATAAACATCGGGGTGCACGTACCCTTTCGGGTCCCTACTTTTGTATCTTTGGGGTAAATACCCAGGAGTGCAATTGCTGGATCATATGGTAGCTCTATTTTCAACTTTTTGAGGAACCTCCATACTGTTTTCCAGAGTGGCTGCACCAGCTTGCATTCCCACCAACAGTGTAGAAGGGTTCCCCTTTCTCCACATCCCGCCAACATCTGTCATTTCCTGACTTGTTAATTTTAGCCATTCTGACTGGTGTGAGGTGATATCTCATTGAGGTTTTGATTTGGATTTCCCTGATGCCAAGCGATGTTGAGCACTTTTTCATGTGTCTGTTGCCCATTTGGATGTCTTCTTTGGAAAAATGTCTGTTTGTGTCTTCTGCCCATTTCTTGATTGGATCATTTGTTCTTTGGGTGTTGAGTTTGATAAGTTCTTTATAGATTTTGGATACTAGCCCTTTATCTGATATGTCATTTGCAAATATCTTCTCCCATTCTGTCGGTTGTCTTTTGGTTTTGTTGACTGTTTCTTTTGCTGTGCAGAAGCTTTTTATCTTGATGAGGTCCCAATAGTTCATTTTTGCCCTTGCTTCCCTTGCCTTTGGTGATGTTTCTAGGAAGAAGTTGCTGCGGCTGAGGTCGAAGAGGTTGCTGCCTGTGTTCTCCTTTAGGATGTTGATGGACTCCTGTCTCACATTGAGGTCTTTCAACCATTTGGAGTCTATTTTTGTGTGTGGTGTAAGGAAATGGTCCAGTTTCATTCTTTTGCATGTGGCTGTCCAAGTTTCCCAACACCATTTGTTGAAGAGACTGTCTTTTTGCCATTGGACATTCTTTCCTGCTTTGTCAAAGATTAGTTGACCATAGAGTTGAGGGTCCATTTCTGGGCTCTCTATTCTGTTCCATTGATCTATGTGTCTGTTTTTGTGCCAATACCATACTGTCTTGATGATGGCAGCTTTGTAATAGAGCTGGAAGTCTGGAATTGTGATGCCGCCAAGCTTTACCTTTCTTTTTCAACATTCCTCTGGCTATTCGGGGTCTTTTCTGGTTCCATACAAATTTTAGGATTATTTATTCCATTTCTTTGAAAAAAGTGAATGGTATTTTGATGGGGATTGCATTGAATGTGTAGATTGCTCTAGGTAGTATTGACATCTTCACAATATTTGTTCTTCCAACCCATGAGCATGGAACATTTTTCCATTTCTTTGTGTCTTCCTCAATTTCTTTCATGAGTATTTTCTAGTTTTCTGAGTACAGATTCTTTGCCTCTTTGGTTAGATTTATTCCTAGGTATCTTATGGTTTTGGGTGCAATTGTAAATGGGATCGACTCCTTAATTTCTCTTTCTTCTGTCTTGTTGTTGGTGTATAGGAATGCCACTGATTTCTGTGCATTGATTTTATATCCTGCCACTTGACTGAATTCCTGTATGAGTTCTAGCAGTTTTGGGGTGGAGTCTTTGGGGTTTTCCACATAAAGTATCATATCATCTGCAAAGAGTGAGAGTTTGACTTCTTCCTTGCTGATTTGGATGCCTTTGATTTCTTTTTGTTGTCTGATTGCTGTGGCTAGGACTTCTAATACTGTGTTGAATAGCAGTGGTGATAGTGGACATCCCTGCCGTGTTCCTGACCTTAGGGGGAAAGCTCTCAGTTTTTCCCCATTGAGAAAGATATTCACTGTAGGTTTTTCATAGATGGCTTTTATGATATTGAGGTATGTACCCTCTATCCCTACACTCTGAAGAGTTTTGATCAAGAAAGGATGCTTATTTTCCATTTTTAATATTGCCTTGGCTAGTCTCATCTGTTTATTTTCCAAGACCTTTAGAATTGTTGAATCAAGGTTTAAAAAAACTGAGATGTAGATTCAAATTGCATTAAACCAATAAATCATTTATACTCAATGCTAGTGGTGTCTAATTTATAATAGTTGACATTTTTAGCCATAAACTATTTGTTTCAATTTATTTGTCTTCTTTTATGTTTTTAGTAATAATTTTTACTAATAATTTTAAGAGTATTTTTAATATAGCTCTCACACATTTCTTATTCTTTTGCTGTCATATTTTTTTGCAATACAATTTATATGTGGTTATCTATTCATTAGTAACTGAACAAATTTTTATTGAGCACACACCAAGCGTCAGGCATTGTATATAATAGGTGTTGATGAACAAGACAAATGTTTTTAAAAGGGAGTTCAAAAGTACTTTGGCATATATAATAGGAGTATTTACCTAGTCTCAAGATATTTCTTAATGAAATGATACAAAACTAAGTGATCTCAAACAGGACCCCTAGATGGCATTTGGAATCTGTGTGGGTAATTTTGTTGTCACAATGAATGGGGTACTTCTGAGATTTTGTGCATGGTGGCTGTCACTGACATTTTGGATTCAGGAAAGGCTAGTCACTAAGTAAAAGGATGACAAAATCAGATTGGAGGCAGTGAGAGGAATATAGATGGAAATGTTCAGGAATTTCTGGAATGAACACATGGATATTTAATATTAAAACACAGGACAAAGCTATACCAGTAGATTCCTGTAGAGTATGAAAGTGTCAATGTTAAATTTTAATGTGTTTAATACTTCAAGTTTTAATTTAAATTCTAGGTAGTTAACATACAGTGTAATATTTGTTTCAGGAGTAGAATTTAGTGGTTCATCACTTATATATAACACCCAGTACTCATCACAATAAGTGCCCTCCTTGATCCCCAACATCCATTAAGCCCATCCCCCCACTGACCTCCCCTCCAGCAACCCTCAGTTCTCTATAGTTAAGAGTCTCTTTTATGGTTTGCCTCCCTCTCTTTTTTGTTCTTTCCCCTATGTCCATCTGTTTTGTTTCTTAAATTCCATATATGAGTGAAATCATGGTATTTGTCTTTCTCTGTCTAGCTTATCTCACTTAGCATAATACTCTCTAGCTCCATCCACGTTGTTGCAAATGGCAAAATTTTATTCTTTTTAATGGCTGAATAACATTTCATTGTATCTATATACCATATCTTCTTTATCCATTCATCAATCGATGGACATTTGGGCTCTTTCCATAATATGGCTATTGTTGATAATGCTGCTATAAACATCAGGGTGCATGTGTTCCTTTGAATCAGTACTTTTGAATCCTTTGGGTAAATATCTAGTAGTGCAATTGCTGGGTTATAGGGTAGTTCTATTTTTAGCTTTTTAAGGGACCTGTATATTGTTTTCCAGAGTGGATGCACCAGTTTGCATTCCCACAAACGGTGTAAGAGAGTTCCCTTTTCTCCTCATGCTCACCAACGTCTGTTGGTTCCTGTCTTGTTAATTTTAGCCATTCTGACAGGTGTGAAGTGGTATTTCATTGTAGTTTTGAGTTGTATTTCCCTGATGATGAGTGACATTGAACATCTTTTCGTGTGTCTGTTGGCCATCTGTATTCTTGGCTGCATATTTTTCCCATTCAGCATGTTGAATATAACATGCCACTTTCTTCTGGCCTGCCAAGTTTCTGTGGAGAGATCTGCCTCTAACTTTATTGTCTTACCTTGTAAGTTAGGGATTTCTTTTTCCATGCTGCTTTAGGATTTTTTCCTTATCTCTGTATTTTGCAAATTTTACCATGATATGTCTTGGTGCTGACCTGCTTTTGTTGATTTTGATGGAAGTTCTCTGTGCTTCCTGGATTGGAGATCTGTTTCTTTCCCCAGATTAAGGAAGTTTTCAGCTATAATTTGCTCAAATAAACCTCTTGCCCCCTTTTTCCCCCCTCTCTTCTTCTTTTGGGACTCCTATGATATGAATGTTATTACGCTTTATGGAGCCACTGAGTTCCCTAAACATTCATGATCCAGTATTTTTCTTTCCCTCTTCATCTTCATTATTTGCTATAATTTTATCTTCTCTTCACTGATTCATTCCTCTGCTTCTTCCATCCTTGTGGTCATTACATCCAGTTGATTTCACATCTCAGTTAGAGCATTTTTTTTATTTCATCCTAACTAATTTTTAGGTCTTTTATCTCTGTAGTAAGGGACTCCCTGGTGTCTTCTATGTTTTCTCAAGCCCAGCTAGTATCCTTATGGCTATTGTTTTAAATTCTGGATCAGGCATATTACTTGTATCTATTTAGATTAGATCCCTGGCTGTGATTTTTCTTGTACTTTGTTTTGGGATGAATTCCTCCATCTTGGCATTTTGTCTAGGTCTCTGTCTTCTTCTGTGTGTTAGGAAAGCCTATTATGTTTCCTGCTTTTGAGAGTAATGGTTTTATGAAGAAGTCATATACATCCAGGACCTGGTGCTTCAGGAAGTGTTTCTGGTATATGCTGCTGCTGTGTTTTAGCTGCTCTTTCCCTCAGGTCAGTCCTCTGCAGAGTTTCTCCTTGCCTGCAGTGGGGACTGTTTGGACCTCGTCCAGTGTGCAGTGAGTTTTAACTGGTGTGCTCTGGTCTGCATATTAAAACATTTCCACTAGAGCTGAAGCTTTGCAGCACTCTATGGTCGGTAGACTTGGTGTGTGCAGGGGGTTTGTGCTTATCTTATGGGGGAGGGGCCCACTGCTCTGGTTCTTAGGCACATTTGCCCTAGTAAAGAAACACCTGCAGAGTGCAGGGGAGCAGGGCTTGGTGTGAGCAGCTCAGGCCTTCACTGTGGGTGCTGTTCTGTTCACTGAAGTCAGACCATGCTGAAGGGCAGGGGAGAAAAATGGCATCAGCCCTCTCCCTCATCCTGAGAGGGGAGTTGCCCGTGCTTCTGTCTAAGCATCTTTCACAGAAGAGTTGACAATCTTCCCTCATGTGTCCCAGGTGTCCCTCAGATCCCTGCCTTCACCCCATCTGTGTCTGGGCCATCTGCCCACCTGGCAGCACAGGGAACTTTTGTTTTTTTCAGTCAGGCTGCCTTAGTTTCAAAACATCAAATGTTAGGGACCCAGTGTTGCAGGAACCCATGCTGATCCTCTGGGGAGGGTCTATCCACGCTGGGGTTGGTGCCATTTTGTCCCAGAAGGGCAGTCACACACATGCACAGGAGTTGGAGTTTAGGATAAAGCACAGCAAGAAGCCAGTGTCAAAGTTAAGTGCCCTCAGCAGGTGTCTCTGTCCCTAGGCTAAGGATCGGGACAGTGCAATGGTGCCTGCTGGCACTTTTGTCCCCTGAGAGGCAATACCTCCTCTCCCAGATGCACTCCAAGAAGGGGAAAACATCTCTCCCAGTGTGTCCCAGGGGATCCTTAGATTGCACTGTTTGCTCCCAGGCCTCTGCCCTCCTTCTCCACGGAAGCAGGAAGCACCGCTGCACCTGTCAGGCTCCACATTGTCCATGGCATGGACTTCTGAAACTTCAGCTCCACTGGTTGTAAAAACTCCCAAAAATCAGCCCTCTCATTTTCCCAGTCAATGGTTCTGGGGAACACTTCTGGGGAAGTGTTTTTCTTGTGCGATTCCCTGTGCAGTGTGTGTGCTCTCTCTCTCTTTCTATCCCCCACCCCTTAATCAGGGCTCCCTCCCTTCTGCAGTGCCTGTGATTCTTTTCTCTCCCAAATCATATCTTGGCACCTCCTACCTTTCACGATGTGGCCTCTTTTCTCCTGCTAGTTGTTCAGTTTATTTGTTCAATCCTGAGATGGATTTCTTGGGTGTTCAGAATGATTTGATATTTATCTAGATGTGTTAGAAGGATGAGGCAAGCATAGGGTCTCCCTACTACTCCACCATCTTAACTGCTCCTTTAATTTTATTTTAAACTCCAATATAGTTAACATACACTGTTATATTAGTTTCAGGTATAAAATATAGTGATTCAACAATTCCATACATCACCCTGTACTCATCACAAGTACACTCCTTAATCCCCATCACCTGTTTCTCCCATCCCCGCCCACCTCCCTCTGTTAACCATTAGTTTGTTCTCTATAGTTAAGAGTCTGTTTCTTGGTTTCTCTCTCTCTCTCTCTTTTTTTCCTTTGCTCATTTTTTTGTTATTTCTTAAAGTTCACATATGAGTAAAATCACATGGTATTTGTCTTTCTTTGACTGACTTATTTCACTTAGCTAATACTCTCTAGCTCCATCCATGTTACTGAAAATAGCAAGATTTCTTTCTTTTTTATGGCTGAGTAATAGTCCATTGTATATATATCTTTATTCATCCATCTCTTAATAGACACTTTGGCTACTTCCATAATTTGGCTATTGTAAATAATGCTGCATATATCCCTTTATATTAGTGTTTTTGTATGTTGGGGGTAAATACCTAGAAGTGCAAAAGTGTAGGGTAGTTCTATTTTAACTTTTGGAGGAACCTCCATACTGTTTTCCAGAGTGCCTGTTCCAGTTTGCATTCCCACCAACAGTACAAGAGGCTTCCTTTTTCTCCACATTCCTGCCAACACTTGTTCTTTCTCTTGTTTTTGATTTTGACCATTCTGTCAGGTGTGAGATAATATCTCCTTGTAGTTTTGAATTGCGTTTCTCTGATGATGAGTGATGTTAAGCATCTTTTCATGTGTCTGTTGGCCATCCACATGTGTTCTTTAGAGAAATGTCTGTTCATACCTTCTGCCCTTTTATAATTGGATTATTTGTCTTTTGGTGTTGAGTTGTACAAGTTCTTTATGTATTTTGCATACTAACCCTTTATCATATACGTCATTTGCAAATATTGTAGGTGTTATTTTTAACCACTGGGGGAAATATGGATTGATAAACTGTGCTGAGATAATCTAACACTGTGGAAAGAATAAAATTTGATTTTTACCTTAGAACTAAGTTAATCCAGTTGAATTCTGGAAATTCAATTAGAAATTCAAATTAAAAAAAATCACACAAGGACAAGAATGTAGACATGTATAACAAAGTATTTTTAATTTTTGAGGTAGAGAAGTTATTTTAAAGCATATTATCAAATAAAAAAGCTCAAGAGTAAGTATTGATAGTTTTCATGATTTAAAACTGTAAATGCATATATGTGAAAAATATATCACATCTGAACTGGATATCAGGTGATATATAATTGTTGTTAATTTTATTAAGTTGACATATATAGTTATGTGGATAATTCAGTATTCTTACAGATACATATGGAAATATTTAGGAGTATTATAGCATAATTTCTATAATTTGCTTTCCAGTGGTTCAGGAAAATGTGTAGAGAACACCAAACACATAAGAAAAATTATTCACAATTAGTGAAAACAGGTAAAGACTATACAAGTATTCATTGTATAAGTTCAATGCTTCTGGATGTTTGAAAATATTAACAACAGAGTTTGGGGAACATACACTGTAAACAAAATTAGAAGGAAAATTCACATTGAAAAAAATTATTTGTAACTAACTATGCCAGGAAACTTAGAGAAATCTTGCCTTAGCATGAATAATTTTTTGGCCATTTGCCATATGTAAAATATGCCTTCACTTCATCCAGGAAAAGTACCTTAGAAAACTGACATTAGAGAATCATTGTGTCACAAATAGCATATTTAAGTTATTACAAACAGAAAGAACAAAATTATGAGATAAAAATAATTATGGTTTGATCTGTATCATGAAAATGTTTTCATTTATGAGACATTGTAATGTTTCTATTAGAGTACAAAGGAAGTGTAACTCTGTACCTGCTATGAGAAAGAAAAAAGCTGTAATTGGATGCCATCCTTGACAGTCATGCCACACATTAAGGAGAGAGGCAGGTCCTTCACCCAGGGAAAAAGCAATGACTAGATTGTGTCCACGAAGGTTTACAATGGACCAATTGCATTTGGTCCTCATTTCCTAAAACAGAAGTAGTGTCCAATTTTGCAAGAATCTAGGAAATAGATTAAAGAAATACACCTTGCCAACAGCTAGCTGTAAATCCAATGCAGATTGCACCCAATCATTAACGCTATTTGTCCAGAAAAGTAAAGAGGATTTAAAAAAAAAAAAAAAACAGACTCCTCTGACTAATGTCACCCTCTTGAATTCTTCTATTACCGGGAATCAATGCATAAATTAAGGGAAGGCAACCTCTTCTAATTTTTGGTTGAGAATTTCTTAAAATACACACAAGAAATAGAAAAGGTTAACGTTTTTTAATACATAAAGGACTCTCACAAACCAATAAGGTAAATATTTTTGAAGAAGAGAAACATAAGGAAAAGTCATAATCATGAAATTCACAAAAATAAGAAATTTAAGTGCAAACAGACAAATGAAAACAAGTTTAATCTTACTATTAATCAATGGAAAGCAAATTATAGCAACCAAAGAAGGTCGTTTTTATCTATCAAAAAGGCATACATTCTTTAAAGGATGATAATATGCAGCAATAGACATTTCTTATATATTACTTATATATGAGTTATGGATGTAAATTTGCAGAGGGTGATTTGGAAAAATAGCAGGCAAAAGTCTTAAATGTATGTATATATTTGTATATATGTGAAATAAATTATATTTTGATTAATGAAATAAATTATAGTACATTTTTAAGACATAGTCAATGAAAAGTCTAATTAAAATATTTATAATTTAAACAAGTAAATGTATATATGCTGTGATTCTAATTTTAACACAATTATATGTTCACATGTAGGCAAAGAAAAAATATTGAAAGTTTCCCACCAAACTTCCTGTGTTTATCCTTGTGTAGTGGAATTCTGAGAGCTTCCCCCTTTATTGTGTTGTGTATATTCATTTTCCATGAACATGAATAATTTTGTAATTAAAAGTGTATTATTGCAAAAAGGAAAAAAAAAGTGTGAAAACAGGGATTCATAGAGGTATCATAACTTCACAAAAATCAAATTGTAACCAAATAGTGAGTTTGCCCCTTGGTGAGTCACAGACAGAAACTACACAAGGTAGAGTTGTCACACAAAGTAAACTTCTTTGGAGATCACAGGGAATAACCTCCAAAGCTGTGACTCCCTGAGCAGGGGTGGGTGGGTTCCTTTTATTTAGGGTTAGGATGAATATTTAAAAAGGGGAGTCTTGTCATTGTATGTAAAGGTAAACATAAGTTGTATATGTGCCTTAAGGAAATATACATACACTTCCTAGGGCAGAGATTTTAGTCTTAGAATGAGGTAAGGTAACTGTTGGTCACTCCGTGGTCACTGCATGGTTCATCTGCACAAGTGTGAGTCATGGGTGAAGGTCAAACTGGTCTGGGTGGTCTGGGCTGCCCGAGCTCTTAGTCCAGGTAGTTATTGCTTGAGGGGTAGTTTCAGTTTCCATTACGGGATGCTATGCCCCTCACATCTTTTGCCTGAGTTAAGAGATAAACTGGAAAGAAGAACTTAAGGAAAAATGCTGGACAAATGTCAGTGGGTATAAGCAGGTGAGCAGTAAATGTCAGGTCTGGGGGTCCAGATGGTGAAAAAATTGGGGATAAATGGTGATAAACCAAAATTCAAACATGCGTGTTTTTTCTTCTAAACTCCATGTTTTTATTACTATGCCATATAACTTGCTAGTTGAAAAAAAATACTAAATTAATACAGTGAAGCCAGAATATGCAACTCCTAAAGGCACACAGGGTGGCCTTTCTGGGTGGATGGATCAGAAAAGTGTCCCCTCCCTCCTGGCTGATATGGCTTGGTGCCAAGACCCCCCCGAGGCATGGCCCACTGAGCTCTAATCAGTGGGCTCCTCAGCCTGGCAGCCTCTGTGCTCCGCACAAACTCCAACACCAGCAATGGGACCAGGAAATATGAAAGACCTTCAAGGTCATTCAAAGGGCATTGGATATAAGATTTACAATCTCTTCAAGTTACCCATTCCGTCAGAAAATAGTAGCAAAAAATAAGTCAGAATTTCACTGGCACCAAGTGAAACTCTCCTGAATTCTAGGGAGGAAAGTCCTTCATTATATAAAATACTAATTATGTGCTGCCAGCCTCACTGAGAGAGTGAGAAGTAAATCACGTGGAACAAGCAGGAGAGCAGATATTTATCAACCAAGGCAAAGATGATGGACCATTACCTAATAAACAACAATAGACAGTTAATAAGACCCTAAAATCAATATTTTTCCACAACAATGCCAGAGTAATTCAGTTAAGATGAAAAAATATATAAATATGAGCTATTTTGTCTAAAGAAAAATTTATGAGAGATTCTATGAAATAACCATAAATATGGAGTTTTAATAACACAATGTGGTCAATAAAAAATATAATTAATCTAAGGTACTATGACTTACATAAGGGATACACCTATTCTTTCTAGAAAAATCTTCCCAATCTTAAACTGGTTATGCAGTGTTCTGTGCCCCAAATCATGTTCCAATCATTTCATTTCTGTGCTTCTGGCATTGTTTTAACAATATGGCCTAAAGTATGCTATGTGGTTTCACCCTCTGTCCAAATGCTGATATTTTAATACATTTACGAAGCTTGGGTTGTAACAGAAAAAGTTATGTCCTCAGTAGCTCCCCAGCCAGATTTCCACTGACCCACTCAGTGACTTGCCTTCATTAATTTCTTGGCAGTGTTGTTAGTGGTCTGATATCTGGGTTATGGAGTAACCGGTTATTTGGTTAAACCTTATTTCTGGGTGTGCCTGTGAGGAAGTTACTGGATGAGATTAACATTTGAATTGATAGACTTGAGTGAAGCAGATGGGCCCTCAGCCCTCCCAACATAGGTGGGCCTTATCCAATCCATTGAAGGCCTGAATGGAATAAAAGACTGAGTAAGAACAAATTCTCTTTCTGCCTGCCTGTCTTTGAGTTCAGACATCTGTCCTTTCCTCCCTTCAGACTCATAGACTGGAACTATCAGCTCTCCGAGGTCCAGCTGATTGCAGACCTTGAGACTTCTTGGCCTCCCTAATCAACATGTAAGCCAATTCCTTAAAGTAAATCTCTCTCTCTTTCAATGTATGTATATATGGATGTGTGGATGGATGGATGGATAGACAGAAAGACAGACAGATACATAAATACATAGATAGAGGTGGAGGTAGAAGTAGAGATATAGGTATTAGAATATATATCTATTATTGGTTCTGTTTTTCTGGAGAACCCAGATTAATAGAGATGATTATAAAGAAAAACACAAATATACACACATACACACAATGCAGATCATGTGAGAAATTGTGCAACACCAAAAAGCAGCATATATACTCAGCATGCAGAGGAAAACCTGTCTCTGAAAAAGAGTTGCTGTGTTGGAAGAGTTCCACATCTTGATCTGTGTGATATTTACATGAGTGAATGTATGTGCACAAATTCATCAGACTGTACACTTAAGATGTGTGCACTTTACTGCATTTATGTTATGCTTCTGTGTAACAAGCAAAGGTACACTAGAAAAAAATTCAGTAACAGATTGAGTGGGAAACTGTAACCAATGAAGTCTATACATGTCAAAACTGAATTTAATAAAGGATGTTAGATTGCCCCCTCAACCACTATTACCACTAATTAAGGAGATGGAAGAAGGATAAACAATTTGAGGGCCTGTCCTCTAGACCCAAACTGGATATGCTAGGTGAGAATCAGAAGCAATTATCAAAGGAAAAAAAAAAAAGAACTACTTACTGATGTGTTAATACTCTTTGCTAAGAAGACTGGTCCTTTGATTGTCATGTGTATCACAACTATGTTGTGTCAGTTATCTGTAAATAAATCATCCCCAACTCTTAGTGACTTAAAACAAAACTATTTATTTCCTCCCAGCCCTATAGCTTAGTAATTTGGGGGTGGGGTGTACTCAGCTGGGCTTACTTGCACTTTGTAGCCATTGAGGGTCAGCTGGGAGTTGGCTGGTCCCAGAAAAACTCACTCACAATAAGAGCCTCAGCAAAGAGGGCAGAATGTCTGGAACAGCTGGACCTTTTTCTCCATGGGGTCTCTCATCCTCAAGGAGCTGGATGGGGCTTGTGTATAAGGGACAGTGTTCAGGTATTCCAATGCTGGAATGGAAGTAGCACAGCTTCTTGAGGCCCAAGATCAGAAATGACAAAACACACTTCACCACATTTTCGTGTTCAAACAGTCACAGAGCCAGCCCAGCTTCAAGGGGGAGGAGAATAGATTCCACTTTTGATGGAGAGAACAACAAAGTCATGGAGGCATGGGAATAGCATGAAAGGAATTATCGTAACCATCTTTTGTAAAATGCCTCCCAGTTTTTCATTTGACTTAGAACAATTTGTTGAATAAATTAATATTTCCAATATATATCACACTGCATTTTGTGGTTTCTTACTTAGCTGTTACACTGAAAAACTCCTATTCCAAATCAAATAAACATTTACCTACATTTTCTTTCAATTATTTTAATTATTTTAGTCCAGGGTTCAGCAAACTTTTTTTTCCATAAAGGACCAGATAGTAATTATTTTAGTCTTTATAAGCCACAGGGTGTCTGTGATGATTCTGCCTTGAAAAGCAGCCACTGACATTCTATAAGCAAATGGGCATGGCCATGAACCCATAAAACCTTACTTACAAAATCAAGAGATGGGCTAGATTTGGACCTTGGGTTGTAAGTTGTTCACATCTGCTTTAAGATATCTGGTTTTGTGTTTGTGTATGTGGTGAGAAAAAACATATACCTTTTCTTACAGTTGTCATAAAGTAATTGTTTTTTTTTATTATGTTATGTTAATCACCATACATTACATCATTAGTTTTTGATGTAGTGTTCCATGATTCATTGTTTGTATATAACACCCAGTGCTCCATGCAGAATGTGCCCTCTTTAATAACCATCACCAGGCTAACCCATCCTCCCACCCCCCTCCCCTCTAGAACCCTCAGTTTGTTTTTCAGAGTCCATAGTCTCTCATGGTTCGTCTCCCCCTCCGATTTCCCCCCCTTCATTCTTCCCCTCCTGCTATCTTCTTCTTTTTTTTTTTAACATATAATGTATTATTTGCTTCAGAGGTACAGATCTATGATTCAACAGTCTTGCACACTTCACAGCGCTGACCATAGCACATACCCTCCCCAATATCTACCACCCAGCCACCCCATCCCTCCCACCCCCCACCACTCCAGCAACCCTCAGTTTGTTTCCTGAGATTAAGAATTCCTCATATCGGTGAGGTCATATGATACATGTCTTTCTCTGATTGACTTATTTCGCTCAGCATAATACCCTCCAGTTCCATCCATGTCATTGCAAATGGCAAGATTTCATTCTTTTTGATGGCTGCATAATATTCCATTGTATATATATACCACTTCTTCTTTATCCATTCATCTGCTGATGGACATCTTGGCTCTTTCCACAGTTTGGCTATTGTGGACATTGCTGCTATAAACATCAGGGTTCACGTATCCCTTCAGATCCCTACATTTGTATCTTTGGGGTAAATACCCAGTAGCGCAATTGCTGAGTCATAGGGTAACTCCATGTTCAACTTTTTGAAGAACCTCCATACTGTTTTCCAGAGTGGCTGCACCAGCTTGCATTCCCAACAACAATGTAGGAGGGTTCCCCTTTCTTGGCATCCCTGCAAACATTTGTCGTTTCCTGGCTTGTTAATTTTAGCCATTCTGACTGGTGTGAGGTATTTCATTGATATCTCATTGAGGTTTTGATTTGGATTTCCATGATGCCGAGCGATGTTGAGCACTTTTTCATGTGTCTGTTGCCCATTTGGATGTCTTCCTTGGAAAAATGTCTGTTCATGTCTTCCACCCATTTCTTGATTGGATCATTTGTTCTTTGGGTGTTGAGTTGAAGAAGTTCTTTATAGATTTTGGATACTAGCCCTTTATCTGATATGTCATTTGCAAATATCTTCTCCCATTCTGTAGGTTGTCTTTTGGTTTTGTTGACTGTTTCTTTTGCTGTGCAAAAGCTTTTTATCTTGATGAGGTCCCAATAGTTCATTTTTGCCCTTGCTTCCCTTGCCTTTGGCGATGTTTCTAGGAAGAAGTTGCTGCGGCTGAGGTCGAAGAGGTTGCTGCCTATGTTTCCTTTAGGATGTTGATGGACTCCTGTCTCACATTGAGGTCTTTCAACCATTTGGAGACTATTTTTGTGTGTGGTGTAAGGAAATGGTCCAGTTTCATTCTTCTGCATGTGGCTGTCCAAATTTCCCAACACCATTTGTTGAAGAGACTGTCTTTTTTCCATTGGACATTCTTTCCTGCTTTGTCAAAGATTAGTTGACCATAGAGTTGAGGGTCCATTTCTGGGCTCTCTATTCTGTTCCATTGATCTATGTGTCTGTTTTTGTGCCAGTACCATACTGTCTTGATGATGACAGCTTTGTAACGGAGCTGGAAGTCCAGAATTGTGATGCCGCCAGCTTTGCTTTTTCTTTTTCAACATTCCTCTGGCTATGCGGGGTCTTTTCTGGTTCCATACAAATTTTAGGATTATTTGTTCCATTTCTTTGAAAAAGTGGATGGTATTTTGATGGGGATTGCATTGAATGTGTAGATTGCTCTAGGTAGCATTGACATCTTCACAATATTTGTTTTTTCAATCCATGAGCATGGAACGTTTTTCCATTTCTTTGTGTCTTCCTCAATTTCTTTCATGAGTATTTTATAGTTTTCTGAGTACAGATCCTTTGCCTCTTTGGTTAGATTTATTCGTAGGTATCTTAGGGTTTTGGGTGCAATTGTAAATGGGATTGACTCCTTAATTTCTCTTTCTTCTGTCTTGTTGTTGGTGTATAGGAATTCCACTGACTTCTGTGCATTGATTTTATATCCTGCCACTTGACTAAATTCCTGTATGAGTTCTAGCAGTTTTGGGGTGGAGTCTTTTGGGTTTTCCACATAAAGTATCATATCATCTGCAAAGACTGAGAGTTTGACTTCTTCTTTGCCAATTTGGATGCCTTTTATTTCTTTCTGTTGTCTGATTGCTGTAGCTAGGACTTCTAATACTATGTTGAATAGCAGCAGTGATAGTGGACATCCCTGCCGTGTTCCTGACCTTAGGGGGAAAGCTCTCAGTTTTTCCCCATTGAGAATGATATTTGCTGTGGGATTTTCAGAGATGGCTTTTATGATATTGATGTATGTAACCTCTATGCCTATACTCTGAAGAGTTTTGATCAAGAAAGGATGCTGTACTTTGTCAAATGCTTTTTCTGCATCTATTGAGAGGATCATATGGTTCTTGTTCTTTTTTTTATTAATGTATTGTATCACACTGATTGATTTGCGGATGTTGAACCAACCTTGCAGCCCAGGGATAAATCCCACTTGGTCGTGGTGAATAATCCTTTTAATGTACTGTTGGATCCTATTGGCTAGTATTTTGGTGAGAATTTTTGCATCTGTGTTCATCAAGGATATTGGTCTGTAATTCTTTTTGATGGGGTCTTTGTCTGGTTTTGGGATCAAGGTAATGGTGGCCTCATAAAATGAATTTGGAAGTTTTCCTTCCATTTCTATTTTTTGGAACAGTTTCAGAAGAATAGGTATTAATTCTTCTTGAAATGTTTGGTAGAATTCCCCTGGGAAGCCATCTGGCCCTGGGCTTTTGTGTTTTGGGAGATTTTTGATGACTGCTTCAGTTTCCTTAGTGGTTATAGGTCTGTTCAGGTTTTCTATTTCTTCCTGGTTCAGTTTTGGTAGTTGATACATCTCTAGGAATGCATCCATTTCTTCCAGATTATCTAATTTGCTGGCATAGAATGGCTCATAATATGTTCTGATAATTGTTTGTATTTCTTTGGTGTTGGTTGTGATCTCTCCCTTTCATTCATGATATTAATTATTTGGGTCATTTCTCTTTTCTTTTTGATAAGTCTCGCCAGGGGTTTATCAATCTTGTTAATTCTTTCAAAGAACCAGCTCCTTCTTTCGTTGATCTGTTCTCCTGTTTTTGGTTTCTATTTCATTGATTTCTGCTCGATCTTTATTATTTCTCTTCTCCTGCTGGGTGTAGGCTTTATTTGCTGTTCTTTCTCCAGCTCCTTTAGGTGTAGGGTTAAGTTGTGTATTTGAGACCTTCCTTGTTTCTTGAGAAAGGCTTGTATTGCTATATACTTTCCTCTTAGGACTGCCTTTGCTGCATCCCAAAGATTTTGAACAGTTGTGTTTTCATTTTCATTGGTTTCCATGAATTTTTTAAATTCTTCTTTAATTTCCTGGTTGACCCATTCATTCTTTAGTAGGATGCTCTTTAGCCTCCATGTATTTGAGTTCTTTCCGACTTTCCTCTTGTGATTGAGTTCTAGTTTCAAAACATTGTGGTCTGAAAATAGGCAGGGAATGATCCCAATCTTTTGGTACCAGTTGAGACCTGATTTGTGACCTAGGATGTGATCTATTCTGGAGAATGTTCCATGGGCACTAGAGAAGAATGTGTATTCTGTTGCTTTGGGATAGAATGTTCTGAATATATCTGTGAAGTCCATTTCGTCCAGTGTGTCATTTAAAGTCTTTATTTCCTTGTTGATCTTTTGCTCAGATGATCTGTCCATTTCAGTGAGGGGTGTTAAAGTCCCCCACTATTACTGTATTGTTGTCGATGTGTTTCTTTGCTTTTGTTATTAATTGCCTTATATAATTGGCTGCTCTCATGTTAGGGGCATAGATATTTACAATTGTTAGATCTTCTTGTTGGATAGACCCTTTAAGTAGGATATAGTGTCCTTCCTCATCTCTTATTACAATCTTTGGTTTAAAATCTAATTTGTCTGAAATAAGGATTGCCACCCCAGCTTTCTTTTGGTGTCCATTAGCATGGTAAATGGTTTTCCACCCCCTCACTTTCAATCTGGGGGTGTCTTTGGGTCTAAAATGAGTCTCTTGCAGACAGCATATCAATGGGTCTTGTTTTTTAATCCAATCTGGTAGCCTGTGTCTTTTGATTGGGGCATTTAGCCCATTTATGTTCAGGGTAACTATTGAAAGATATGAATTTAGTGCCATTGTATTGCCCGTAAGATGACTGTTACTGTATATTGTCTGTGTTCCTTTCTGGTCTATGTTGCTTTTAGGCTCTCTCTTTGCTTAGAGGACCCCTTTCAAGATTTCTTGTAGGGCTAGTTTCATGTTTGCAAATTCTTTTAGTTTTTGTTTGTCCTGGAAGCTTTTTATCTCTCCTTCTATTTTCAATGACAGCCTAGCTGGATACAGTATTCTTGGCTGCATATTTTTCTCATTTAGTGCTCTGAATATATCCTGCCAGTCCTTTCTGGCCTGCCAGGTCTCTGTGGATAGGTCTGTTGCCAATCTAATGTTTCTACCATTGTAGGTTACAGATCTCTTCTCCCGAGCTGCTTTCAGGATTTTCTCTCTTTCTCTGAGACTCTTAAGTTTTACTATTAAATGTCGAGGTGTTGACCTATTTTTATTGATTTTGAGGGGTGTTCTCTGTGCCTCCTGGATTTTGATTCCTGTT
The DNA here is from genome assembly GCF_964656455.1 of Halichoerus grypus. Classification (NCBI taxonomy): domain Eukaryota; kingdom Metazoa; phylum Chordata; class Mammalia; order Carnivora; family Phocidae; genus Halichoerus; species Halichoerus grypus. The sequence continues at coordinate 8,571,991 of NC_135723.1, forward strand.
TCCTTCCCCAAATTAGGGAAGTTCTCTGCTATAATTTGCTCCAATATACCTTCTGCCCCTCTCTCTTTTTCTTCTTCTTATAGGATCCCAATTATTCTAATGTTGTTTCAACTTATGGTATCGCTTATCTCTCGAATTCTGCCCTCATGATCCAGTAGTTGTTTATCTCTTTTTTTCTCAGCTTCTTTATTTTCCATCATTTGGTCTTCTATCTCGCTAATTCTCTCTTCTGCCTCATTTATCCTAGCAGTTAGAGCCCCCATTTTTGTTTGCACCTCATTAATAGCCTTTTTGATTTCGACTTGGTTAGATTTTAGTTCTTTTATTTCTCCAGAAAGGGTTTCTCTAATAACTTCCATGTTTTTTTCAAGCCCAGTTAGTATTTTTAAAATCATCATTCTGAACTCTAGTTCTGACATCGTACTAATGTCTGTATTGAGTAGGCCCTTGGCAGTCGGTACTGTCTCTTGTTCTTTTTGTTGAGGTGATTTTTTCCGTCTTGTCATTTCGTCCAGAGGAGAATAGATGAATGACAGAACAAAATGCTAACAGGGTAACAACGTCCCCAGAAAATATACTATAAACAAATCAGAGAAGACCTGAAACCGGGGGAAAAGAAAGGGAACGAAAGAAAAAAGAAAAAGGAAAAGATAAAAGATAAAAGAAACAAAAACAGAACAAAACAAAACAAAAACAGAATATGATCAAATATGATCAGGCTGGTGCATAGATCTGTGCCACACACTAGATTTTGGGTGATTTTGGTCTGTTAGAAGAAAGTGCCTCCCAAAATTTTAAAGAAAGGAAACTTATATATGTACAAAAATAAGTGTTAATACAATGAAGGGATGGAATATGACTGTAAAGATGAAAATTATAAAAGATTTTAGAAAAGGAATTGATTAAGATAAAAAGTTGTTTGAAAAAAGAAAGAAGAGGATCTAAAAAAAAAGAAAGAAAGAAAAAAGGGAGAGAATGTAATCAGACAGGAGACTAGAACAAAGCCATACAGTAGAGATTTAGGGTATATTTTGATCTGTTAAAAGAAACTGTATCTCAAAATCTTAAAGAGAGAACAACTTATATATATGCCAAAAATAAGGGTAACTACTATGAAGGGATAGAATATGACTCTAAAAATGAAAAAGAAAAATGTTTTTTAAAAAAGGGATTGATAAGATGCTGGTTGAAAAAGGGAAGAAGAAAAATTAAAAAAAAAAAAGACAGTTAAAAAAATTAACTTTGAAAGACTAAAGAATCATGGGGGAAAAGCCATGGATTCTATGTGCAGTATTCCCCTAGCGCTGGAGTTCTGCCGTTCTCATTGATCGGTAAACCTGGTCTTGGCTGGCTGTTCTCGCTGATCTTCTGGGGGAGGGGCCTGTTGCCGTGGTTCCCAAACGTCTTTGCCGGAGGCAGAATTGCCCCGCCCTTGCCGGTCCGGGCTAAGTAATCTGCTCGGGTTTGCTCTCCGGAGCTTTTGTTCCCTGCAAGCTTTCCGTACAGCTTTGGAGGCGGAGAGTGAAAATGGCGGCCTCCCAGTCTCCGCCCAGGAGGAGCCGAGAACTCGGGGTCCCGCTCCTCAGCGAGCCCCCAGAGAAAAGCAGTCAGTCACTCCCGTCTCCCCGGTCTCCGGCCACACTCCGTGCTCACCCGGCCTGTGACCGCGCCTTTCTATCTGGCACCCGACCCTGGGTAGAGTCTCCAAACCCAGCAGGTCCCCGCGGTGCGCTCCCGCACCTCTCCTCCCAGGGGAAGAAGGTGAGTCTCCCCGGATCTGCCGCTTGTTGGGTCCCCGCTGGAGGAGCAGTGGCCCGACTGTGCCGCGGATCACGGTTTATAGCAACCCTGAGCTGAGAGCCCGCGCCTGGGCTCCGTCTCTGCAGCCGGCTTCCCCGCTCCGATACCTGGGAGCTCTGCCGCACTCAGGTATCCCCGGTCTTTCTGTGACCCCGAGGGTCCTGAGACCACACTGTCCCGCGAGGGTTCCACCCCCCACTTCGCCACCAGAGTGACGTCCCTCAGCGGAGCAGACTTCTAAAAGTTCCGATTTTGTGCCCCGCGGCTCTATCACTTGCCAGAAGCGGCCCACGGAGGCCCCTCCCCCGCCGTCTATCCTCCCGAATATCGCCTCGGATTCACTTCTCTGCACGTCCTACCTTCCAGAAAGTGGTCGCTTTTCTGTTCAGAGAGTTGTTGCTATTCTTTTCTTCGATCTCCTGTTGAGTTTGTAGGTGTTCAGAATGGTTTGATCCCCATCCAGCTGAATTCCTGGGACCAGACAAAATCCAGGTCTCCTACCCCTCCGCCATCTTGTTCTGCCCCCAAAATAATTGCTTTTTTAAAGACTTTGTTTATTTATTTGGCAGAGAGAGAGAGACAGCGAGAGAGGGAACACAAGCAGGGGGAGTGAGAGAGGGAGAAGCAGGCTCCCTGCTGAGCAGGGAGCCCGATGCGGGGCTCGATCCCAGGACCATGGGATCATGACCTGAGCCGAAGGCAGACACTTTACTGACTGAGCCACCCAGGCACCCCTCATAAAATAATTATTAAATAATTCTTTTCTTACTCTTTGTTATGCCATATTTGTCATCTAGTGTTAGGATCAGTTTCCATGCCTTCCGTGTAGTTCCACTAATCCTTCTCTTCATGCATTTGTAAGTATCTAGGAAACCATACCATCTTTAATTATGTGTACCTTAAACTATGTTTTTTGCCAAGAAGGTGAAATATGTCCTCATTATTCTTTCTTTTTAAAAGTACCTATGCTTATCTTACAAAAATCTGAATTTTTGCAAGTGAACTTTAGGATAATTTATTTTTTTAATTTTGAGACAATTTTTCATTGATATTTTCACCAGAGCTTATAAATTTTATATTAGTAAGGAAAAAGATCTTTACAGTGTTAGGTCTTCTCCTTCAAAATAATGACACTTAGCCATTCTTTAATCTATGTATGTTCAGATTCATAGTTTTCTTCTTAACTGATCCACACATTTCTTAGCTTCTTACTAGATATTTGTGGCAATACCTATGTTTTACCTCTTCTTCCTGGTCACAGAGGAAGACTACATTTCCCAGCTTCCCTTGATGTAAGGTGGATGATGAGCCTGGATTCTGGTCAATAGAATATGGATGAAAGTAATCTATAATCTTTCATTCTCCTCTTGTTGTTGCCTAGATGGATACAGACGATCCCATGGAAAGCTTTCCCAAGAAGATGTCAAAACTTCTAAAGGGAAAGAATTTAGACCAACTAAGCTATTATGAGGGAGACTGACGGCCAAAATTCATTTACGTTATGATGTGAAAGATAAACTTTCAGTTGTCCAGCAACTGAGGTACCATTTTTTTGGTTATAAAAGTTATTCTTCTCTGATTTTTACAATAATCTATATTTTTATTCCCATTGTAAATGAGTTCTTATTTTTTAAATATTTTCTAATTGATTATCTTATACATAGGAAAACTTTTGATATTGCTAATTTTTAGATAGTTTAATCTTGCAAATTTACTAATTTCTCTGATTGTATTGTTTTTTCACTTGATTCTCTTTTGATTGCCAGTTGGATATGAGCCAAATAATGTTATTTATCTCTTCCTTTTGGAATAATTTTAACTCACTTCTTTCTTAATTTATTTAATTCCAGAAATTCTGCAATAATTATAAAAGAATCAGGGAGATGAAGACCATCTGACTTGATCTTGACTTTATTGAAAATGTCAAAATGTTTCTACTATCAAAAATATTATTTTAGGGGTGCCTGTGTGGCTCAGTTGGTTAACTGACTCTTGATTTTGGCTCAGATTTGAGATTGAGCGTCCACACCCAGGATGGAGCCTACTTAAGATTCTCTGTCTTCCTCTCCTTCTTCCCCTCCTACCACGTGCACTCTCTCTCTCAAAAAAAAAGTTAAAAAAATATTCTTTTATAAAAGATATATAGTTTTTACCATGATATTTTTGTACTGACTTTTTCAAGAATGAGTACTGAATATGAAAAATTTATATACACTGTTCTCTTTTGGCCTATTTAATAAACTATATTCATTAATTTTCTAACATTAAACCATTCTCCTATTCTCTAACTGGTCATGGAAATTCAATTTTTGGAAAACGATGTTGTTATCAGCTTACTGGTAAAGGAATTTATTTACCCACAGTTAAGGAATTTAAGTATCTATATTTCAGTTAAAAGTTGTAGTATCAGTTTGGGGTTGCATATATTAGGTTTTACTATTAATATTATATTTTTAAAGATTTATTTATTTGTTTTTAGAGAGAGAGAGTGGCAGGGAGAGGGGCAGAGAGAGAGAGAATCCCAAGCTGGCTCCATGCTGAGTGCAAGTCCCACACAGGGCTCAATCTCATAACCCTGAGATCACAACCTGAGCCAAAACCAAGAGTCCAACAGTTAACCAACCGCACCACCCAGGCACCCCTACTGTTAATATTATTTTGAATTTCATTGAATTCTGGAGTTTTCCATCAATAATCTAGTTTGGAGTTAACTTTGTTCCCTTCGTATGGCCCAGGGAGAGTGAATAGTTGGCTATTGTGAAGAACAGAAATAAAGTTTAATAGGTACTTCCCCTTTCTGCATAAAAATTTGACCTTCAATAAAATTTCTGGATCTGATTTCTTGGAGACACGATAAAAGCAGAATATCAACTCATTCGTAGGTAACACTGTTTATGGTAAAACTAAGCTGTAAAAATGCAGTTGGACTAGGAGAATTATAAATACCTAGGAAATCATATATTTGGGCTTCTCTGAGAGTAATAACTCTTGTAATTGTGTATCTCCCTCCCAGGCACCTTAGAAGCATACCTTTGCAAACATTACAAGAGGTTGTGGTTCCTGTGCATCATCAGGCTTTTGAGCTAGGGACTTATTCACTTTAACCAATGAATATCTCCTCCCTTTGCACTTAAAAATACATTTGCCAGGGGCCTTTGTGGACTACTGCCGGGAATATCACAGAAGAGGAACACCTGCTATCACACTGATGGCATGCTGTGCTTCTTGCTTTATATCTTTCTATGTGATTATCTTGCCAAGAGTGGCCTATGGTAATCTTGTGAGTCTGAATGTTTAATTCCGTTTCAGCAGAAGATCCTTTTGTGGGTGTTGAAATACTGTCATGAGCACAGTGCTCTTTTTCACCAGGATCTTCATGTAGCTCAGTACTGGAATTATTACAGGACATGTTGATGATTCCAGTTTTGTAAGCATAACACTTACATGCCTTAGAGCATACGACTTCTTGCTGCCTCCTTCCACACTGTCAATATGTGTGTGTAGGGGGGTGATCTTTGTATTGGTTGATGGTCATTCCAACATTTTGCTTCTTGTACATTGGGTTTTCCTGTACTCCTGTCTGGAATACTTGTAGCTGTCTTGAAAAATGCCCCTCATACCATACTGAGAGAGGTTAACCATTGTTATTATAAAGTATTTGATAAGGTCAATGTCTGAATCACATGTGGTTTTATTTTTATTGTCTATCATTACTCTTGGTAATCATGTCATGGTAATTTATTGTCTATCATTACTCATGGTAATCTTGGTCATCAGTCATTTGATCTTTTTTCCAGACATGCCAAGTGATTTTGTTTGAATGTCTGAATTTTCAGTTTAAGTAACTGTATTTTTGTATTTTTAGAAATTCTATTTACTATTTTTCAAATATTTTTGGGTGTCTTAATTTGATTATAATGTCTAATCCTTCTTTTATAATTATTTTAAAATACTTCGTATTTAAAATAAAACAATATTACACTTAGTTGGTTCATTCAGATACTTTTTTTTTTTTTTTGACCTTCTTTAAGTACCATATTTGGGATTATTTATAAATACTCCCATACACTGGATTATTTCCTTTGTGGTTTATTATGATATACAAAGTAATATTATGGAAATTAATAACTTCCAAATTTAAATGTTTTAAAAACTCATATCTATTGAGCTGCTGGTTCAAATTACTCTCTAAGGCAGTGTCCTCCTTATGAAGGCTCAGAATTGCATGTTCATTACCGTGATATGCTTCCACAATTAATCACTATGGCAGAAAAAGAAAATTATAAAGAATAGTGGCTCAGTCTCTAAACATCTGCCTTCGGCTCAGGTCGTGATCCCAGGGTCCTGGGATTGAGCCCTGCATTGGGCTCCCTGCTCGGCGGGAAGCCTGCTTCTCCCTCTCCCACTCCCCCTGCTTGTGTTCCTGCTCTCGCTATCTCTCTCTGTCAAATAAATAAATAAAATCTTAAAAAAAAAAAAGGCCTAGTATTCAAACTCTTCAGTGCTTCCAGCAAGAAATGATCATGTAATTTCCAGTCACATTCCATTGGCCAAAGCAAGTCACAGGACATCGAAAGGGAAGGGGAAATGCATTAATACTGAGTACCTAAATGCAGAAAACCCAGAAATGTTGGTGAGTGTTAAGAACTACCATCAATGACATCTAATTTTTTATTGTGAGCTCAGTTTGTTTGGAAACTGTTTCTTTTGTGGGCACTCTGTGCCCTAGATATTAAGGTGTCCTTACAAAGAAGATTTGTGTTAATTCCTGCCTGATGCCCCAAAGATTTTACATATATAATCAGTTTTCTGTGATTTTTCCAGCTTGGGTTTTCTCTACTTGCAAATTATTGGCTCCATGTTCCTTGGTTGCTCAGATTTAGAGTTTCAATATTTCACTGGATTGTTTGCCTAGAAATTTGGGACACATTATATGAAAGACACAGCAATCGAGGTTCCCATTTTCTACCTTTTCTATTCCTGTACATATCCAAACTCCAGCTTCTAGCATTTAAAACTTACATCCTCTCTGATGTCTTCATAAACAATGTAACATTACCTTTTACACTTAACATGCTTCAAATGAATGTCCTCTTTATGTCACTTGATATTTCCTGGTAGTGCATTCAAAAATTTATTAAAATTTATTCTGCATTTATATTTTGCCTGTGTTATTCAATCTGCCAAGTTGCCAGAATCACAAGCCCTGGGCCACATATTTGTTTAATTGTCAATCTTCTCTACAATACTGTAATTATCTCAAAGATAGGAATCATGTCAATTTATGGACTCTATCTCCATCTTGTTTCCCAGGACTCAATAAATGTTTGACAACTGAGAAATAAATAACTATTACTACTTTAAGATAACAGATAGTGTCAATGAAAGCAGCCATCCATTCTTTCTGTTCGGTACATGTAAGCCTTTTAGCCTGTCAACAGATGGAAATTATTTTCCTTCCCTTGAATCTGGACTAGTCTTGGGACTCACCCTGTACAGTGGAAATCAATGGAAATGATGTTCTAGGACTTCCAATCCGATGCCTTAAAAGGATCACAACTTCTACTCTCTTATCTTGGAGCTCAGCCATCTGGAGGCTGGGAAGTCCAGACTAGAGTACTAAATGAGACCACTTGAAGAAAAGCTCTATAGAATGAGCTGTCACCTCAGATATTCCAGCCCCCACCATGCTTTCAGCTGAATGAATATGCCAAAAGACCTTAAATAAGATCATATTGAAGCAGGGAACTGCCCAACTGAGCCTTGGTCAACCCGTGAAACTGACAAATAATAAATTGTTGCTGTTTAGGCCACCAAATTTTGGGATGGTTTATTACATAACAATAAACAATTGAGATAGTTAGCTAATAACCAGTTAGCTAAATATGCCACTGTTGGACATTTATTTTAAAATTACAATTTTTAAGGGAAAGATTCTAGAAAGTAAAATACTGTCTTTAAGGTGACATGACTAAAAGAAAATAATTTTAATTTAATCAAGCAATTTTGAAAAATTTAAAAACTGCTTCTAAAACTCAGATACATAGATATTTGGAGACAGGTCTCTTCTTGGGCTAAAAGGTGAGCAGTTAATTATTTTGACTTTGTAAACTGGTTTCTGAAAAGATTTGCTGAATTTGAGGTTAGTTTTATTATTTGTGTACCTCCTCTTAGTTTAAGACAGTGGAATTTTTTAAGAAGTAGAAAAATATAACCATAGATTTCTGGCCCAGGAAACTCACCAAAGATTTTCTCACATTCAAATGATTTCACTTCTTTAGTGAAACCTAGCATTTAAAAATAAAAGAAATGATGCCACTGCAGGACTGATGCCAAACAAAGGCTTCAGCAATAATCACCATGAAGATTGTAACTTTTTAGGCTTTTGACATTTCAAAGTTCTGACTGTACATTTTAGGGAAAATGAAACAAATTCGAAATCGTTACCCTAGTTTATCACAAATGTGAAATAACACATTTCATATTATAGCATAGTAATTTTTATATTATGAATGTCCAGATCAAGGCTATAAAGCCATTCCCATGCATTTCAGCAGAACTGTCCAAAAGATGTCAGGTTTTTGGATGAGAACAACTTGGCAGGGATTCATGCAGAATATAAAGAGTGTCTCAGCTTTATTCTAGGTGACCGCTGTATTTCTTCAAAGTTTCTTAAAAAAAAAAAAAAAAAACACACAGAAACTGAAGTTTCTCTAACCTTAACATTTTTATTTGATCTTGTAGAGATAGAGTACATTTGTCATCCATATCATTTATGTTGATGATTGCTTAAGCATGAAATAAGAGAAAAGAGGAGAAAATAGGGCTGCTACTCACTGTTAAGCACATGTTAATGATATCCCTACCTTCCGTATGAACTCTGCACAAAACTTTTAATCTTAATATAGCTCTTCCAAAACAGTTCTTCTGACATTATTCTTTCACTAAATCCTCACCTAGATAATTGTATCCTATTGATGAAAGAAAACTATTGATACTCAATTTCCTTTTTATCTAGTAAAAGCCACATCAGGTGAATCTGGTTATCAAGTAAATAGCAAATAAATTGAATGCTATAATAAATGTCTTCATCTGCATAAACTACAGAGAGGAAGAAATGAAATTATAAAGATTTAAAATGAGTTTAAGATAAATATAAAATATTTATCTTGAGACAACATTATATAGGTGAAATTAGATGGCTCTTAGGTGATGGGTTTCAAAGCATGTACAATTTTCATTCCTACAGAAAACTTTAACTATTAGTCCAATAGAACATTGACACTTTTCTGCTAGTTTGAATAGTAGCTATGTGAGCTACTGTTATATAATACTATGCCTATATTATACTAAATAACTAGAAGAACAATGAAATATCACATAAATTTTCTTGCCTTTATCTATGTAGAGTCATAGGGCTGGCTGCTCCTTTTCTCTTTGACTTCATAACATGACAGCTCCCCAGAACTCTATCACTGGACTTCTTTCATCTCTGGCTACACACAACAAAATTTCTATCTTCACTTAATTATTAATAAGAATCTGGCAACTATACAATGTGCGCACGCACACACACACACACACACACACGCTAGTTCTTGAAGCTCAAACTCAAATAATTCCACTTTCAACCAAATTATGACAAGATAAGATATATTCCCTTTAAAAGAAAATGATATTTAATAAATAAAAGCTTACAACCTACAGGAGGAGGCAAAGAGCTATGTAGTTTTTCTTCTAGAAATGTTTGTACTGTTCCCTCCAAAGGCAATGATCTGCAGATATTGGCTAAACTCTCCCTAGGTGGTTCCCTGGTGTGGGCCAAGAAGTGGTGGCCTCATTCTACCCCCCCTTCCTCCTACCAGGTCAGAACTCCTCCTTCTCTGCCCCCAACTCAACTCCCTGAGGACTCATCTACTACTTTCCAAACTCAAGCCGAAGTGAAGATGTATGGTAATTTCCTTCTTGCTCTACTTTCCTACATTCTTTCTGGTTCTGTTTTTATGTCATAACTCTGTTCCTGCTTTTCCTCAAGATTTACCTTTGGTTCTCAAAAAGCCTGTTCTGTGTGTGTGTGTGTGTGTGTGTGTGTGTGTGTGTGTTATAGTATATACATATATATTCACAAAAAGCCTGTTTTTAAAAATATATAAAATGTATATTATATATATATATATACTCTCTTTAAATCTTGAACTTTTGAGTTTGTGTATCTCTTTTTATTCCCACCATACTAATTTCTTCTATAGGCAATGTATTGCCTTTGACTGACTAGGGGGAAAGTAACTCTGAAGTGATCAGGTATAAAAAACATAGTGGTGAATATTTCTAGATGTTATATTTTATAATACTTCCCCTGAAGCAATGTATTAAATCCAGGAAACTTGGAGGATTAAAACATTTATAAATCCTTTAAAAAGATACCTAGTGTATCTCTAGTCTCAGCCTTCCAAAATCCAGCGCATCTTTAAAAGCTCATCTTCAATACAACCTTCTCAATGAAATATTCCTCACCCCCCTAGATATACACAAATAACCATAAGTGTTTTATTATAAGTAATGAATGCCTCCACTGTAGGAGTCAATGAGCTCTGGATAAGTCTGCTTCTTCTCCATCCTCTACCCTTGTTCCTCAGAGTAGCACCAATGTCTATTAGGGAACCTGTGAGAAATGCAAAATCCCAATCCTCATCCCTCATTTCCTGAATCATAATCGGCATTTTAACAAGATCCTCAGGTGATTCATCTTCACACTGAAGTTTGAGAAAAGCTCTGCTCTGTATCACCACTAGAAACATGAGCCAAGGGTCTCTAAACTCTTCCCCCTGCTCCTCCTGCCAACCCTCCAAGTCTAGAACTGCTTTGCTGCCACTCTAAAAAAAAGGACAAAAATCATTATGCCCTTTATCCCTACTTTGGGAGACTAAAACTCCCCAACCACCCCTTGAAAGCTACTGTCTAATTCCTGTGAAATTCTATATTTCTCTTTTTCTGATCCTATCTCTCACCCTTCCTTAACTCTGAAATTCTTCCATTCTGCCATCTGGAATGCATGGATAGTTACTAGCAAATCCCCAATATTTTCCCATCTCAGAATATTTCCTTCACCCTTATGCTGTTCCAGCACTGCTTAGCTTGTAGCCCTGCCAAGGAGAATCTTTCCTTTCCCATCTCACTCATAACACTGGGACTGGAGGTGGGATAAGTATCCTCCTTGCTCCTTGGTGCAGTTCCGAGACCGATCCATCATGTTCTCTAAACTCCACTCTTCAGGTTTCAACCTCATAGCATCAATCAGTGCCACCCACTGCCTTCCTTAACAGTGTCATCTACAAACTCTTGAGGCAGTCCTCCCTCCCACCTCATTCCTGGAATACTTGAGTTCCTGGCTTGCTGTCACTCTCTCCACCCCTATTCCTGTTATAATTCTTGGTGATCTTAGTATCCACAAAGGTAATCTTTCCAATACATTTACTTTCCAGTTTCTTGACTTCCTTACCTCCAAGGATCTGGATTTTCATTCTCTCTTAGTTACTGATTCCCATGGTCCTTCCAGTGTTATAACTAGTCATCACCACCAGTAACTACAACTCTTCCATAATTTGAATTCCAGAGCTTTACTTTCAAACACAAACTCCTATCTTCTAGTTCACTCCCTGCAGTATCTCAGTTTCAACAAAACTTCAATTTATTGTCACCCAGCTCTTGTCTTCTGATTCTTACTCAGCTTAAATACCATGGTACATCATTGTATCACTCTCTGATATGTTCCCTCAACCCACTTAACTATTGGTTTCCTTGATTACTTCGCTTGGAAAAATTCAAATCTATGCCCATATACTCTTTCCTTTTACTAGCAAGGATGAGCCATTCCCACTGCTTGGGCAATAGATCCCGTCTTTTCTCACTCCTGCATTATAATTTTTTCCTTTCTCCTTTGGACCATTCCTATCACTATAAAAACACATTGTTATTTCTCTCATCATAAAAGGAAACCCTCTTTTGACCCCACCACCCCTTTCAACTACCACCTTTACAGAAACCTCAGAAGCACTCTCTGTGGTTCTTTGCTCATATCCCTAGCCCTTCATTGTCTTTGGAACCCACTCTAGTGAGGACTTTGTCCCAACAAACTACTCTTATCAAGGTCACAAATACTCTCTACATTTCTAAGTAGTCTCTCTCCATATAAGCTATATACATCAATACAAATGCTCTTTATATTGTTAAATCTCAATCTTCATCTTACATAACCTCTCAGCAACATTTGATTCCATTGGTCTCTTACTCCTTGAAGCATATCATACTTGGTTTCCATGGCATCACAATCCCTAGGCTTCTTATCTCACTGGTTTATCCTTTTCTGTCTTCTTAACATTGCACTTGATTTCTTTTCTTCTCCTGCTACACTACCCCCTTAGATGGTCTAATCTCATTTCAAGGGTTAAAATACATCTCTACCCTGATGATTCCCAAATTTATATGTCTAGCCTGGGCATCTCCTGGAAACACTAGACTGCCTACTCAATATCTCCATTTGACTATTTAATAGGCTTCTCAAACTAACATGCCCAAAACCAAATTGCTGATTATTCTACAAAATTCACTCCTATCCCAGTCATCCTCCATTTTATTAACAGCAACCTGGCCAGGACTATATTTGTCTGCGAGTGATTCTTCAATTCGTATGTCACAAAGAAGAAATATTTGATGTCTATTTGATCATCAGTTTTTTGGGATTGAAATACAAAGTAAAATAGATTTCTTTTTTGAGTTGACAGGGCATGATTTTCAGTTGGAATTAATTCCTCATAAATAGAAGAAAGGCCTTGGATAGATAATGCATTGGTGATTTCCATAAAAAAGAATCTGGATTTCAAATATTTTTATTTTACTGACCTCCACTGCCCTCTGCATGGTTACCTGAGCTGAGTATTTAATAAACTTAGTGTGATATAATGATATAACTTAGAAGTATCTCTATTTAGGTGGCTGTCCACGTTACTGAAGAGTTACGTGATAGTCACACCTACGCAATGACATATTTTATCTACTACAGAAGTCATAATATGACAATCTGATGACCTCCAGGTGAGAGCTTGGGGATTCAGCTGGAAAGATGTTTCTCAATCTTGATCAAAGTTGGTACTATTTAAGAGCATTGTTATAAGGTATAGAATCCCAGCCAACATCTATAGATTTTGATTTGGTAAATATAAGGTGGGGCCCCAGGACCCATATGTTTGACAAATACCTGGATGAATCTTATATTCAGGAAATTTTGGAAAGCATTGGTATATAAAGTTGAGCCTTGGTAATCTTATAGGTCTCTCCCCCCACCCCCATCTAAAAGTTCACTTTACAACACTTTGCTTTTATGAAAATGTACATTAGTACCTGTTTTCACTAAAAGAAAGAAATCTGAATAGGATAATTGCTTCTTTGTTTTATTCCCTTTCAACTTGTGAAAGGTTTCATAGGAATACTCTATTTTCAGATAGTGGGGGAAACCTGTTTTCAGAGATATTACCATTAAGAATTTCTTCACCCAAAGATATCATAAAATAAATGAAAATTCCTGCTACAGACAGAAGATATTCATAACATATCCAGAGAATGCAGAACAGGAAGTCTCTTATCAGTGCTGATGGGGTAGGAGTTAGTACAATCACTTCAGAAAATGACAGGCATTACCAAGGTGGAGGATGGACATACTTTTGACCCTGTAATTTACTCTAAATATTAGACCAAAAGAAATGTTTGCACAAATACACCAGAAAACATGCATAAGCACATTCTTAGCAGTGTGATTCATAACAGAAGGAAAAAAAAAACAAAAAACCTAGAAACAGTTCAAATGTCCATCAATAGTAAAATAAGTAAATACATTGTGGAGTAATTTTACAATGGAATGTTACACAGCAATGAGAATAAATGGACTACAGCTATTAGAGCTATGTATTAATTTACATGAATTTCAAAATAGCATTTTGAGTGAAGAATACAAGTCATAGAAGAATATAGAAAGTGTGGTTCCATTTATATGAAGCTCAAAAACCATCAAGCTGAAAATATATTATTTATGCATTCATACCTATAGTTTACAACCTAAAAAAGAGAGAGAAAATTCAGGATAGTTATAACTTCTGTGTGGGAAAAAAAAGAAGGAGATACAATCAGGGATACATAGGACACTTCTGGTTTGATTTAATTTCTTAAATTGAGTAGAGAATATATGAATATTTGTTTTATTATTCTTTAAACTGTTTAGTCTTGTGGTATATAATATTTGAATATAAGACTAACGTCAATTTTAAAAACATAATGACTATTTATTGAACAATCACTTTCTTCCACCCAAGTAAGTGTACTCGACAAAATAAACTGAATATTGACATCAACCTTGCATAGTATTTCCTCCCTATTTTATTGATAAGGAAACAACCACAAACTTGCTTTGAATAAACTTGAGCATTTAATAAATGCCCCATGTCCCTGTGGTTACTAAAACCAGAGCCTGGATTTGATCCAATCTAACCCTGAAGTCATCTGCTCTCCTGCTTTTCATATTAAAAACATTAGCTATTATTGTGCCTGAAACTCTTCCAAGCACTTTACACACAATATTCACAATTTTGGAGATGAGGAAATTGAGGCACGGAAAGAGTATATGATTTATCCAAGATAACACAACTGTAAGTGGTGAAGCTGCATCCCCCATGCTTTACTGCTTGCCAAAGTTAACTGCCTCAATCCCTCTGTAATCCACTTCCCCGTGCCCTCCTTTCCTCCTACGAGTGTTCTTAATTCAGGATAACTTATCACCTCTTAGAACCCTAGACTGCAAATTCTTTTCCTTGCTTTCAATTTTACTCATGCTTGTTATCCCAGTCAATATAACCTCTGCACTGTTCCTATTAGGGCCTTTCTAAAATAAATTTTGAACTAGTCCCAGGAAGAGGTGTATTGACCTCATGTGGATACTTCATATCTTACTTAAATATGATAAATACAAAAAATTGAATAATATATAAGAAAAGAAGTTTATATAAATTGAATAATATATAAGAAAAATAAGTTTAATAATTAGCACAAAGAATGAAGAAGGGTGCTGGAAATTAATAGAGTCCTATTCCCCTTTCTCACTATAGGTAGAGAACACTGCAGACAAGCATATATTCCTCAGACAAAAGAACAGTAAAATAATTATACTCCAAATATTAATTAGCCCCAGAAAAATGCTTCCCGCTCTGGTTCTTAGGAGTTCCCAAACATAATAGCCTGCTATTTGCCAATCACTCTAAAGTAAATTTTGTTAGTTTACTAGATATGTCAGTAAGGGTCCAGTGAAGAAAAGAGAATACATGGGGTGCCCCTGGTGGCTCAAATGGTTAAGCAGCTGATTCTTGATTTTGGCTCAGGTCATGATCTCAAGGTTGTGAGATGGAGCTCCACATCAGCCTCTGCACTCAGTGGGGAGTAGGCTGGAGATTCTCTCCCTCTGCCTCTGCCCTTACCCCCCTTGTTCTCTCTCTCTCTCTTTCTCAAATAAATAAATAAATCTTAAAAAAAAAGAAAGAAAGAAAGAAAGAAAGAAAGAAAAAGAAAAGAGAACATACTCCATGCAGCACAGAGAGAAAACTTAATACTGAGAGCTAGATTCAAGGGCATCAAAAAAAATTAAAAAGCAAAGAGAGAATGGTGGGAAAACCCTCAAATTAGCAAAATCAGGAAACCACTACCAGATATCCCTAGGTCCAGAAGAATGATGGGACAAGGTGGTGTTCCCTGAAGCATGGCACCAAGGCCTTGGCATGAGAGGAGCTCAAGGAGCCTAAACCAGAAGGGATATGCAATCACTGTGGGAAGTGTCACCCAGAGATTAGAGAAAAGGAGAAATATCTGGGTTCTTCCCTCCTCTAGCCAGTGCCTCCCTAGAGCTGAAGCAAGTTTCTAAGAGTTTGGAAATCCAGTTTCCAGGGGTCAGCCACTAGAACAGAGCAGGGGGAGGATAAGGAACGAACCTAAGAGCAAACCGGTAAATGACTAGCGCAAAGAACTTTCAATTATATTTTTGTGCCTCATTCTTAAATATGAACAAAAAGTTACCCAGAAGTAAAGATAATGCAAGAATGGGGGGAAAATGTTTTAAACATGAGAAACAAAAAGCAATTATCTTCTCAAAGAGATTTGAGATGTTATTGCACTCATGAAACAATAATATGAAGCTATTAAAAAATCAAAACCAAAAATAGAACTCTCAGAAATTAAAAATCATTGTTAAAATAAAAAAATTACATAAAAGTTGGAAGATTAAACTCTTCCAGAAAATAGAACCCCAAGACAAGAAATTGAAACCTGTGCAGAATTACTTGAGAAAGTACATTTGACTAACTAGAATTCTAGAAAAAAATGGGAAAATAGAGGCAAGAATATTTGTAAAGATAATTTCCTAGAACTGAACAATATATAAGTCTCCAGATTTACAAGGCCCAGTACGTGCTCAGCACAAGAAATAAATCACATCTAGGAAATTCTTTATGAAATTTATCAAGGTAAAGAAAAGAACCTAACAGCTTCAGTAATAATAATAATCATAATAATTATAATAATCATAATAATCATAACAAAATACAACTCAGCAATTGCACTACTAGGTATTTATCCAAAGAACACAAACATAATGATTCAAAGGGGCACATGCACCCTGATGTTTACAGCGGCAATGTCCACAATAGCCATAATATGGAAAGAGCCCAGATGCCCATTGACAGATGAATGGATAAAGAAGATATTATATATATTGTATACACACACACACACACACACACACACACACACACACACACACAGTGGAATATTACTCAACCATCAAAAAGAATGAAGTCTTGCAATTTGCAAAAACATGGATGGAGCTAGAGAGTATTATGCTAAGTGAAATAAGTCAGTCAGAGAAAGACAAATGCTATATGATTTCACTCATGGGTGGAATTTAAGAAACAAAACTAATGAACGGAGGGGAAGGAAAGGAAAAATAAAATAAGATAAAAACAGAGAGGGAGCCAAACCGTAAGAGACTCTTAACTATAGAGGACAAACTGAAGAGGGAGAGGGAAGATGGCAAAAGAGTAGAGGACCTCATTTCATCTGGTCCCTTGAATTTAGCTGGATACCTATCAAACCATTCTTTTTTTTTTTTTTTTAAGATTTTATTTATTTTACAGAGAGAGACACAGAGAGAGAGGGAACACAAGCAGGGGGAGAGGGAGAGGGAGAAGCAGGCTTCCCGCAGAGCAGGGAGCCTGATGCAGGGCTTGATCCCAGGACCCTGGGATCATGACCTGAGCTGAAGGCAGACACTTAACTACTGAGCCACCCAGGCGCCCCTCTATCAAACCATTCTAAACACCCACAAAGTCAGCCTGAGATGTAAGAAAATATATCTGAAACTCTACAAGCAGAAAAGCGACTGCTTTTTGCAAGATAGGAGGTACAGAGTCATGAATCTGTGAGGAAATATCGGAAGATAAATGGAGGGTGCAGGGAGCCTCCATAAGCTGGCTACTGGAAAGTGATATAACACCAGAGTGCAATTTTGGAACCCTTAGAAATCTGCTCCAGTGAGAGACATCCCTTTCTGAAAGAGGCTCAGGGGATGAAAAGGGCAGAATCCTAGGTGGGTCATTGCGGTCTCAGGATCCCAGGAGACACAGAACAAAGGAGGTCACAATGAACCGGTAGAGTGCCCAAGCAGTGGAGCGGGGAAACTGGTTAAGGTCAGAGAGCCCAGGAGGTGACTCTCAGCTTGGGTCACCATAAACCATGAGCTGGGCTGGCCAGGTGACTGCTCTTTGCCTGAGCACCCTGAAAAGGACTAGAACCTGTGGGCCACTTACCATCCCCTGGGAGGGGTGAAATGGCTGCAGTGGGCTGAAGTGGGCCCAATGACTGGGCAACAGTTCTCAAGGTGACAGCCCCAGAAAGGACAGTAGCTATGGCCCAGGAGCAACAGAGCAGGGTATGTGTATGAGCCCATGGCCACTCACAGTCCCAAGGACACAAAGGACAGTGATGCTCAAGGGTCCCTGGGATTTCCCCAGGAGGATTGCAGTGGGCATGCACCACAAGAGTCTGCAGAGTGTGGCAGTCACAAAAGTGAAGACTGTTTGTCCCAGAGCGTTTGCTAAAATGGGGAGACCATGATCCTTCAGCTCTGGGCCAGAGATCGGGGTATGGCCATTTTTGCTCTGATCCTCTGAAGAGGCACAGAAAGCCTCCAGGGAAAAAAAGCCACACAGAGGACTAGCTTACACTGAGCCCAGCTCCCTGGCATGGGGTGGGACAACTCCACCCAGGAAAAGACACCTGAGAAGCAGCATAGCAGGCCCCTCCCCCAGACTGGAAGAACAGGTGGACAACAACTTTATGGATCCCACAAGACCGTAAAACTCCAGCACTAGGGGGAAAATAGTATATTGAGCTCCAGGTCATTTCTCATGACTCATTTATCTTTCAGTCTAAGATTTTCCTTTTTTTTTTTTTTTAATCTTTTTCCTGTTTCAACTAGATTCTTATTTTACCAACTTAGGCTTTTAATCTCTTTTTAACTTTTATTTTTTACATCTATATTTTATAGATATATGCTTCTTTTTAGTCCTTTTTTTGCTCTCTTCAATTATATATATATATATATATATATATATATTTATATAAATTTTGCTTTCTTTGCAATTTGGGGATGTAGTGTCTTCTAATACACAAACCAAAATTCAATCAGGAACAAGTGGATCACCCTGCTTTGTTAGTCTCTCCGCCCCCCTTCTTTTTTGTTGTGTTTTGTTTTATTCTGTTTTACTGTAGTTTGCTTTTCTTTTTCCAACTACTTTGGATATACCTAGGGTATATTTTCTTTGGGTTGTGGTTGATAATTTGTAGTCTCCTCACTTGCTCGCCCATCCTTCTCTGGGCAAAATGACTAGAAGAAGGAATTCACAACAAAAGAAAGAACCAGAGGCAATGTTCTCTGCCACAGAGCTAATTGATATGGATGTAAGTAAGATGTCAGAGATGGAACTCAGAATAGCAATTATAAAGTTAATAGCTCAGCTTTAAAAAGCATAAATGACAGTAGAGAATGCCTAAGGACAGAATTGAGATCTACTCAGGCCGAACTTAAAAATGCTATGAATTTATTATGCATTCTAAATTGGATGCTCTAACAGCTAGGGTAAATGAGGCAGAAGAGAGAATTAGAGATCTAGAGGACAGGCTGATGGAAAGGAAGGAAGTTGAGGAAAAGAGAGAAAGACAACTCAGAGCCAATGAAGAAACGCTTTGAGAATGTAATGATGCTCTGAAAAGAAAAAAATGTCAGAATTATTGGGGTGCCTGAACGGGTGGAGAGAGAGAGCAGTCCAGAAGATGTATTTGAGCAAATCATGACTGAGAACTTTCCTAATCAGGCAAAGGAAACAAGCATTCATGTCCAAGAGACAGAGAGAACCCTTCCCAAAATCAATAAAAATAGATCAACACCCCGACATATAATAGTGAAGCTTGCAAATATTAGAGAAAACTGAGAGCAGCTCAGAAGAGGAGATTCCATACCTATGGAGGGAGGAACATCAGAATAACATCAGACCTATCCACAGAAACCTGGCAGGCCAGAAAGGGCTGGCATGATATATTCAGGGTACTAAATGAGAAGAACATGCAGCCAAGAATACTTTATCCAGCAAGGCTCCCATTCAGAATGGAAAGAGAGATAAAGAGCTTCCAGGACAGACGGAAACTGAAAGATTACGTGACCACCAAGCCAGCCCTGCAAGAAATATTAAGGGGGATATTGTAAGCAAAGAGAGACCCCAAGAGTAACATAGACCAGAAAGAAACAGACAATCTACAGAAACAGGGACTTTACAAGTAATGCAATGACACTAAATTCATATCTTTCAATACTTACTCTGAATGCAAATGGGCTAAATGCCCCAATCAAAAGACACAGGCTATCAGATTGGATAAAAAAGCAAGACCCATCCATATGCTGTCTACAAGAGACTCATTTCAGACCTAAAGACACCTCCAGACTGAAAGTGAGGGGGTGGAAAACCATTTACCACACTAATGGACCTCAAAAGAAAGCTAAGGTAGCAATCCTCATATCAGACAAATTAGATTTTAAACCAAAGACTGTAGTAAGAGATGTAGAGGGACACTATATCATACTGAAAGGGTCCATCCAACAAGAAGCTCTAACAATTGTAAATATTTATGCCCCCAATATGGGAGCAGCAAATTACATAAACCAATTAATAACCAAAGTAAAGAAACACATTGATAATAATACATTAACAGCAGGGGACTTCAACACCCCATTCACAGCAATGGACAGATCATTTAAGCAGATCAACAAAGAAACAATGACTTTGAATGACACACTGGACCAGATGGACTTCACAGATATATACAGAACATTCCATTCTGAAACAATGGAATGCACATTCTTCTTGGTGCACATGGAACATTCTCCAGAAGAGAACACATACTGGATCACAAATCAGGTCTCAACTGACTCCAAAAGATTGAAATTATTCCCTGCATATTTTCAGACCACAATGCTTTGAAACTTGAACTCAATCATGAGAGGAAATTTGGGAGAAACTCAAACACTTGGAGGTTAAAGGGCATCCTGCTAAAGAATGAATGGGTCAACCAGGAAATTAAAGGTGAACTTAAAAAATTCATGGAAACTAATAAGAATGAGAACACATCAGTTCAAAACCTCTTGGATACAGCAAAGATGATCCTAAGAGGGAAGTACATAGCAATACAAGCCTCTCTCAAAAAACTAGACAAATCTCAAATAAACAAGCTAACCTTACACCTAAAGGAGCTGGAGAAAGAACAGCAAATAAAGCCTACACCAAGCAGGAGAAGTGAAATAATAAAGATTAGAGCAGAAATCAATGAAATAGAAACCAGAAGAACAGTAGAACATATTAACGAAACTAGAAGCTTGTTCTTTGAAAGAATTAATAAGATCGATAAACCCCTAACCAGACTTATCAAAAAGAAAAGAGAAAGGACCCAAATTAATAAAATCACGAATGAAAGGGGAGAGATCATGACCAACACCAAGGAAATACAGACAATTTTAAGACCATATTATGAGCAACTATATGCCAACAAATTAAGCATTCTGGAAGAAATGGGTGCATTCCTGGAAACTTATAAACTACCAAGACTGAAACAGGAAGAGGCACAAAATCCGATCAGACCAATAATCAGCAAGGAAATTGAAACAGTGATCAAAAACCTCCCAAAAAACTAGAGTCCAGGGCCAGATGTCTTCCCAGGGGAATTCTACCAAACATTTAAAGAGGAAATAATACCTATTCCTCTGAAGCTGTTTCAAAAAATAGAAATAGAAGGAAAACTTCCAAACTCGTTCTATGAGGCCAGCATTTCCTTGATATCCAAACCAAAGACCCCATCAAAAAGGAGAATTACAGACCAATATCCTTGATGAACATGAATGCCAAAATCCTCAGCAAGATACTAGCCAATAGGATCCAAAAGTACATTAAAGGATTGTTCACCACGACCAGGTGGGATTTATTCTTGGGCTGCAAGGGTGATTGAACATTTGCAAATCAATCAACATGATAGATCACATTAATTAAGAAAAGACAAGAACCGTATGATCCTCTCAATCGATGCAGAAAAAAGCATTTGACAAAATACAGCATCCTTTCCTGATTAAAACTCTTCAAAGTGTAGGGATAGAGGGAACATACCTCAATATGCCATCTATGAAAAGCCCACAGCGAATATCATTCTCAGTGGGGAAAAACTCAGAGCTTTTCCCTTAAGGTCAGGAACACGACAGGGATGCCCACCCTCTCCACTATTGTTCAACATAGTACTAGAAGTCCTAGCCTCAGCAGTCAGACAACAAAAAGAAACAAAAGACATTCAAATTGGCAAAGAAGAAGTCAAACTGTCAGTCTTCACAGACGACATGATACTTTATGTAGAAAATCCAAAAGACTGCACCCCAAAACTGCTAAAACTCATACAGCAATTCAGCAACATAGTAGGATACAAAATCAATGCACAGCAATCAGTTGCATTTCTATACACTAACAATGTGACTGAAGAAAGAGAAATTAAGGAATCGATTCCATTTACAATTGCACCAAAAACTATAAGATACCTAGGAATAAACCTAACAAAAGAGGTAAGGATCTGTACTCAGAAAACTACAGAAACTACAGAACACTTATGGAAGAAATTGAGGAGGACACGAAGAAATGGAAAAACATTCCATGCTCATGGATTGAAGAACAAATATTGTGAAAATGTCTGTGATGCCCAGAGCAATCTACACATTCAATGCAATCTCTATCAAAATATCATCGACATTTTTCACAGAGCTGGAACAAACAATCCTAAAATTTGTATGGAACCAGAAAAGACCCCAAATCACCAGGGCAATGTTGAAAAAGAAAACCAAAGCTGAGGGCATCACAATGCTGGACTTCAAGCTATATTACAAAGCTGTGATCATCAAGACAGCATGGTACTGTAAAAAAAACAAACACATAGATCAATGGAACAGAATAGCGAGCCCAGAACTGGACCCTCAACTCTATGGTCAACTAATTGTTGACAAAGCAGGAAAGAATGTCCAATGGCAAAAAGACAGTCTCTTCAATAAATGGTGCTGGGAAAATTGGACAGCCACATGCAGAAGAATGAGACTGGACCATTCTCTTACACTGTACACAAAGATAAACTCAAAATGGATGAAAGACCTAAATGTGAGACAGGAATCCATCAAAATCCTAAAGAACACAGGCAACAACCTCTTCGACCTCGGCCACAGCAACTTCTTGCAAAACATGTCTCCAGAGGCGAGGGAAACAAAAGCAAAAATGAACTATTGGGACCTCATCAAGATAAAAAGCTTCTGCACAGCCAAGGAGACAGTCAACAAAACTAAAAGACAACCTATGGAATGGGAGAAGATATTTGCAAATGACATACAGATAAAGGGCTGGTATCCAAGATCTATAAAGAATTTATCAAACTGAACACCCAAAAACAGATAATCCAGTCAAGAAATGGGCATCAGACATGAACAGACACTTCTCCAAAGAAGACATACATAAATGGCCAACAAACACATGAAAAAATGCTCCACATCACTCACTTGTCATCAGGGAAATACAAATCAAAACCACAATGAGATACCACCTTACACCAGTCAGAGTGGCTATAATTAACAAGATAGGGAACAAGAAATGTTGGAGAGTTTGTGGAGAAAGGGGAACCCTCTTACACTGTTGGTGGGAATGCAAGCTGGCACAGCCACTCTGGAAAACAGTATGGAGCTTCCTCAAAAAGTTGATAAGAGAGCTACCCTATGACCCAGCAATTGCACTACTGGGTATTTGCCCCAAAGATACAGATGTAGTGAAAAGAAGGGGCACCTGCACCCCAATGTTCATAGCAGCAATGTCCACAATAGCCAAACTGTGGAAGGAGTCGAGATGTCCTTCAACAGATGAATGGATAAAGAAGATGTTGTTCATATATACAATGTAATATGACTCGCCATCAGAAAGGATGAGTACCTATCATTTACATCAACATGGATGGAACTGGAGGGTATTATGCTAAGTGAAACAAGTCAATCAGAGAAAGACAATTATCATATGGTTTCACTCATATATGGAATATAAGAAATAGTAATGTATGGTGATTAACGTAACATAAAAAAAAAAAAGAAATAGTGCAGCGGATGATAGAGGAAGGGAGGGAAAACTGAATGGGAAGAAATCAGAGAGGGAGCCAAACTGTGAGAGGCTCCTGACTCCAGGAAACAAACTGAGTGTTGTGGAAAGGGAGGTGGGTGGAAAGATGCTGTAACTGGGTGATGGGCATTAAGGAGGGCACGTGATGTGATGAATACTGATTGTTATACACAACTAATGAATTATTGAACACTACACCAAAAATGAATGATGTACTATATGATGGATAATTGAATATAAATTTAAAAAAAAAGAAAGAGAACAAACTGAGGGTTGCTGGAGGAGGTGGGTGGGGGGATGGGGTAACTGGGTGATGGGCATTAAGGAGGGCACTTGATGTAGTGAGCACTGGGTTTTATATGCAACTGATGAATCACTAAATTCTACCTTGAAATTAATAATATACTACATGTTAACTAACTTGAATTTAAATAAAACCAAAAACCAAAAACTAAACAAAAAACAAAAAATAATAACAAAACTCATCAACAAAGAATGTGAATTGCACTAGAAGTAAATTTCTTGGCAGCACTATATTATCAAAGGCAATTAATTATAAATATCTTCAAAGTTCTGAGGGAAAACATTTAAGTTGTTTAGAACCAAGTTTTTCATATGCAATAAAACTATCAATCAAGTGTGAGATTAGACTAAAGATATTTTGATCTCTTACACATTTTACTTAGGAAGTTTTTGGTGATAAATTACAGCAAAATAAAAGAACAAACCAAGCAAGTGAAAGATTTAGAATCTGGGAAACATTATCACTAATTCAGGGAAACCAAAGGAAGAAAGATGTCAGGACGATGCAGTGTGTCAGGTCAAGAAAATACTTTGTCTGTACTGGAGTGAAAGGACCAAGGGCTCCAGAGGGAGGTGGGAAGGCATGCAGAGAAGGGAAAATGCCATACATGTGATACTCCTTGAAACACAGTGATAAAGGCAGAAAATGTTAAGGAAAATCGAAATAAAAACATAAACACACAATATACAGAAAGCTGATCAAAAAAGAAACGTAACTGTAATACATTACTTGGCTGGGACCTTAGCAATATTTATTTTGTTACGGTAATGTAAACACCATTTATTAATTTTTTAAGTTTTAGAATCTACATATTTACAAAGCAAAAAATGACAAGAGTAAGTGCTATCAAGTCTGAAAATGTAGAAGTTCAAAGGGTGAGAGCTGAGAGGTGATGGAAAGCAGCCGCCAAATAAAGAGAGACAAGTCCACAAATATCCTCATCCTCAAGGTGGGGAGTTAAAAAAAAGATACTGCCCACATTGTTAGAACAAAAAATAGAGGTGTAAATATACTGTTCAAAGGCACAAAGGTAGTCAGGGCAATTAAGAATAGTTTATACTAGGAAGATGGAGAAGGAAATCAGCAGGCATGTAAGTGAGCTAAAGCATCATCTATCCTAACAGAGAAGCAATAGTATATCTAAGTAGGTGAACCTAGAAATAAGTCCTATGATTTTTGAGATTAAGAGAATTACCAGAAGAAACAGCTAAAATACAAGTTAGGCTTCTAGACAGTGGGACTGGCACGTCGAAGGGTTGAAGCTGAAGGTTGATACTATTTACAAGCCTCGGCACCACTTGACTAAAAACCTTGCTCCTTAATCAGTTTGATAAAATGTATGTGTGTGAAAGGTGCAAAGGTTTATAGCTACAGAATATGGCAGGTACAGACCACAAAACTAGGATATGAGAAATTCACATTGTCTTTTTTGACTAATAAAAGTCAAACTATTCCAAAGCCCCATCCTATAAGTTGTCAGAAATTCAACCTCAGCTGTTTACAAAGATTGCCCCACCAGGCCCTGAGTCATGCAAAGGCTCTGAGGGCTTATATAGTCTTGAACATTCAGAGAACCTCAGGTCTTCAGTCTATGGCTGGTTGTTAATGATGAGTTCATTATCTGACTCTTCTGTCCTTTTATTTATTTATTTATTTATTTATTTATTTATTTATTTATTTATTTTTATTATGTTATGTTAGTCAACATACATCATTAGTTTTTGATGTGGTGATCCACGATCCATTGTTTTCATATAACACCCAGTGTTCCATGCAGTACGTGCCCTCCTTAATACCCATCACCGGGCTAACCCATCCCCCCACCCCTCTCCCCTCTAAAACCCTGTTTATTTCTTAGAGTCCATAGTCTCATGGTTTGTCTCTCCCTCCGATTTCCCCCCCTTCATTTTTCCCTTCCTTCTCCTAATGTCCTCCATGCTATTCCTTATGTTCCACAAATAAGTGAAACCATATAATTGACTTTCTCTGCTTGACTTATTTCACTTAGCATAATCTCCTCCAGTCCCATCCATGTTGATGTAAAATTTGGGTATTCATCCTTTCTGATGGATGAGTAATATTCCATTGTATATATGGACCACATCTTCTTTATCCATTCATCTGTTGAAGGGCTCCTCTGTCCTTTAGAGGCTGAAAGCAGTAACCCTCTGCCCCTTCCACTTCATGAGTACAAGCCTTTTTTTTTTAATAAAATAGAATACAATTAATAGAAAATAAAAGAATGCACAGCATGTAGTTTGAGTAAGGCTAAGTATTATTACCTGAAACTTGTTTCACATATTATGTATTTTTGTTTTACACATTATGTATTTTTTATTGACCCTAAACATTACCCCTTATTGACATTTATTCTATATGTCTTACTGCTATAGAAAATTCAGATATTCAGTCTAGTTTACAAGTATAGTTTTGCAACTGCTGGTTCTGACTATGGCTTAGTCTAGGTCTGGTCATGTCAACATTAAGACCCATAATATTGCCAGAGGGCATTTAGAATAGGTGAAAAAACTTTGTACTCTTAATAACCTTATTTGTGCAGAAACTAATTCAGACAAGCCAGGTCAGGTAAAGGAAACAACTGAGCAAAACCCTGAAAAAGAAATACTTAGCAAGTGATGAGTGTTTGGTATTTATTACTTTTGTTTTTAATATAAGTTTTAATAATGACAAATTTGACAGAAATTAATTATAAACCATTAAAAAATGAGTCCATATTGATAATAGATTAGTAAGTTAAATAAGTAAATACATACATACATACATACATAGATGGAGAATGGAGTTCTACTTACGGTAGAATTCTGAAGGCCAATCATAAATGAGATGGGAGTGCTGGAATGTCCTCATTTGTAAAAGGAGAATAGATTTGAGGATCTTGTATGCTTCTTCAAATGCTAACACTTTTTTTCCAAGTTTAGCTGCTCAAGTTTGTCTGTGAAGACTCTTATATTACCATGTTATTACTGAACAATAATACATTGGGGAAAGACTAATATGTAATAAATATTGGGAATGGCCAGCATATATCTCTTTAAATATAGAGCATATAAATACACTTGTATATGTACACACACCCTCACACACTACACATTCATATATATATACTCTTGAATCCCCCCTCTTTTTTTCATTAAGGACCATAAGGACCATGTGGTATAATAAAAAAATATATATGTTTGGTTCTTGTTCCTGGTTCCTGGCACAGAGCTCCTAAAACTCTTGGAATTTCTTGTGATAGGGGTGTCTTTTGTTAATTATAAGGAGCCTCTTTTGACTACATTTGAATTTAGGCTAATGAGGTGACTCTTGGAAGGTCCCCAAGTGGCTTCAGGATGGGGGCTGATGACTGAAAGCCAACCAGAATTAGATAGAGGATTCCTCTGGGTCAAAAGAGGCTGGAAATTAAATCTAATCATCAATAGCTACGAATTTAATCAACTCTACCTACATAAATGATGCCTCAATAAAAACCCCTACATGATGGGGTTCAGGGAGTCTCCCTGTTGGTGAGCACATCAATGTGTTAGAAGAGTGACACATCCAGAGAGGACACAGAAACTCTGCATCCTCTTTCCCCTCTCCCCCACTCATATCTTGCCCTATACATCCTTTCCATTTAGCTGTTGCTGAGTTGTATCTTTTCTAATAAAGATAAAAGTAGAGCACTCTCCTGACTTGTGAGTCATTTCTAGGGAATTATCAAATCTGAAGGGGGTAGATTGTGAGAACCCCCACATTTGTGGTCAGCTGGGCAGTAGTGTGGGCTGTCTGGGGACCCCATTTGCAACTGGCATCTGAAGTGAGGGCATCTTGTGGGACTGAGTCCTTTAACTTGTTTGCGCTGATGCTAACTCTAGGGAGACAGTGTCAGAATTGAAATGAATAGTTGGATATTCAGATGGTTTCATAGAATTGGAGAATTGGTATGGAGACATGACACATACTTGGTGTCAGAAGAAAACACTGCAGACCCAGTGAGTGCTCTTGAACTGAAGGTCGGTTTTGGTGGGGTATGGACCTTTACAGATACCTTAGAGTCCTCTCTGAATAAACTAGATCACAGAAAAGCACTTTAGAAATCATCTTCCCCAATTTCTTCAGAGACTAAACAGGTAAAATGTGCAATTTTTATTTTTTATTTTTAAAATTATTCGTTATCTCTACACCCAACGTGGGGCTCAAACTTACAACCCCGAGATCAAGAGTCGCATGCTCTATTAAGCCAGCCACCCCCCCCCCCAAGTGCACCATTGAGATTGCGACTTCACAGCTTACTACAAGGACCGACCATGCCATTTTCTGTTGTCTGCAGCGCTTGTACTTCTTTCTACCCTACGATGACTAGGGAAGTGGTCAAAATAAATTGTTACCAACAGGACTTTTTGCACCCTCTTTACACGGCCAGGGTCGAGGTTACACACTTTCTTCTTGCTTCTTAAGAAAGCACACCTTCTGGGGCACCTGGATGGCTCAGTCGTTAAGCATCTGCCTTCAGGTCTTGTCACGATCCCAGGCTCCCTGCTCCATGGGGAGCCTGCTTCTCCCTCGCCCTTTGCCTCCCATTCCCCCTGCTTGTGCTCGCTCACTCTCTGTCAAATAAATAAATAAATAAAATCTTTTAAAAAGAAAGAAAGAGAGAGAGAAAAAAAAAGAAAGAAAAGAAAAAGAGAGAAAAAGAAAGAAAAAGAAAAGAGAAAGAAAGAAGAAAGAAAGAAAAAGAAAGAAAAGGAAAGAAGAAAGAAAGAAAGAAAGAAGAAAGAAAGAAAGAAAGAAAGAAAGAAAGAAAGAAAGAAAGAAAGAAAGAAAGAAAGAAAAGAAAGAAAGAAAGAAAAAGAAAGAGAAAAAAAAGAAAAGCAAGCAAGCCCACCTTCTTATTGTTAGTTCCTAGCCAACTTCTTAGCTTATAGTAGGGAATCAGTTCACTGAATTCAACCTAAATTCCCCCAGGCCTTTGGTAAATGTGAGTTCCTTGCACTTTGGGTTAGGAAACAGACCATGTGAGAAATTATTTTAACATCACTGTGGGCAAGCTGTCTGGACAAGGAACAATGCCATATGAAGATAATTTGAGCTCCAGCCTATACCAATTGGAGGAAGAAGGCCAGCTAACTACAGCTTCAGTGAACACTGCCTCTGAGGAGGTGGAAGGATCAGAGAAATAAAACAAGATTTAACATTAAAATACCTATGTTCTTGGCACTGTGCCCACTTTATTCACCCATATTTTCTGACCTAAGGGAATTCAACCCTGAAAGCTGGGCATTAATACCCCCATTCTGAAGATCAGGAGACTGCAGTTCAAAAAGGTTAGGGAAACTTAACCTAAGGTGACACGTTCTAGGGCTCTGCCCTAGGCAGTCGGTGCAACCAACTGCTGTTCTTCCCAGCGAGGACGATGACCTTGCTTTGTTACTGACTCAGTTTATTGTGACTTACTGTGACAAGTGGCCTGACATATTTTCACTTGGTTCTGCGTTCCTGACCTTCCAAAAACACATAATCTCTTTCATGTCTATACAGTTTAGCCTTCAAAGTCCTTTCACATCTATAGGGATAATATTCTTCTTACTATGGGGAAGGGCAGGGCCTTTTATGCCTGTTATGCTTAGAGAGAATAATGCCAGAAGAGTTTTTTAGGATCATCTGCTCCAAGTGTAAGTCCTTTCTTTCAAGGCTGGCTAGTCCACAGTCAAGACTGCAGGTGGCCCCCAGAATGTCAGGTGTGGCTCTGAAAGCAGGGGAACGAACCTTATAAATTGTACTGATACTAAAAGTAATCACATCTTTAAAAATAAAATAAAATAAAATAAATTACATTGCCATATGGAGATACAAGAGGGAATCCTAAATCATTAATGGAGAAGGAAATGATTTCCTATATAGGCCATTGGCAGGGAGGGGAAAGGAGGCACAGCAGGTTAAAAACCCAGAATTGCTACTGTTCCAAGTTGAAAAGCTAAGGAGTATGAAGTTTAAGACCACGGTGCAGGCCTATATAAAGAAAACTAATATACACACACATATATGTGTATGTGTTCTTATATCAAAAAACCAACAACGCACACATACACATATGTGTATATTAATTTTCTGATACTAGGTTGCTGGATCCAGAAAAGTTGAGGATTTGCTTTGGGCACTGTACTAGCCCAGTGATTTAAATTATCATGATCTATGTTGCCCTTTTACAAGCAAGAAATGATTAAATCTGCAATGTATACACTTGTTTCCTTCATTTAATAAGCAGTGGCTACTACATGCAGACATTGCCCTATGCACTTGGGATTTGGCAATAAATTAGACAAAATGTCTCTCTCCTGGAACTTCTATTTTAGTGGGGCAGACAACAAAGAAAAAATACCCAGGTGTGATGATGTGGTGGCAGTGGAGGGCTAAGAAGTAAATTGTATACATTATTTTGGAGAATACAGTATCAACATTGTCACAGGGCTATTGTGAGGATCAACTGAGAAGGAATAGTCTGAAAACTGTAAGGCCTTATATAAGTACTAATCCTATAAAGCATACGCTCCAACCTCTACTAGTCTGTCAACATGTGTGGTAATATTCATTTAGAAATTCAACAAGTGTTTGGTAGGAGGATGCAGATACATTTTGAATAATTTGTAATTAGTGAATCAACTGATGTCCTATTTCAATGAGCCATTTCATGATAGCAAGACATTCCAGGAGCCCACAAACCACACTATAAGCAAAGTTGATTAGGAGCTGAAAACGCATGAGACAAGCAAATACATGACTGTAAGAGTGGCTGTGGAGTGAGAAGGGGATAGGTTGAATAAGCATCAGAAAATGAGACAACTGCATCCAAAGAATCTTGAAATCTACCCAGAAAAGACCTTCTCTAGCAAAATTATGACCAGTGTGTAACTTAAGAGGTAGAATTCGGCTCATTTTAAACACTTTCAGCTCATTTAAACTTTGACATAAGGTGCTCCTTCAAGCACAAAACACAATGGTGCCTCCTGCACTCAGTTTAAATTAAATATCATTCATTCCAAGTAGAACCTTCCTAACAAGTGAGAGACAAATGGCCCAAGAACAGATTTGGGAGTAAAACACTGCTTTTAAGCAGTAACAAAGTAACTGGAATTGGAACCAGGCCTTATTTCCTACGCTTCTGTCAGGGCTCTGCCATGCTGTCTGGACTATTACTGTCTCCCTCCTTGATGTGTATTTTTCTGTTGACTTTTTGTGGTTATAGTCTAGTGGACTAGGTGGCCAAGCGCTTGCTTTAAGGCATAGGGGTTCATGGAAATGGCAGAACTACCATAAAAAGGGCATTCTTTTACTTTGGTATAGGTGTTTAAACAACACAAAACCATCAGCAGCTGTTGGGGGCACCTGGCTGGCTCAGTCGGTAGAGCATGTGACTCTTGATCTTGGGGTTATAAGCACAAGTCCCACATTGGGTGTACAGATTACTTAAAAATAAGATCTTTAAAAAAAAAAAGTATTAAGAACTTTAAAACCTTGCTACTCAAAGCGTGGTCCACATACCAGCAGCCATCAGCAGGGAAAAAGAAATGCATATTGTCAGACCCACCCAGACCTACTGAATCAATCTCTAGGGGTAGAACCCAAGGAGCCACATCCTAAAGAAACTCTCACAGATGATTCTTATACTTGCTAAAGTTTAAGAAGTACTGTTTTATAACACAAATGCACTAGCTCTTAGATACACTAGTATGGTTAATAAGAAAAATCTGTTTTATTTTTCCTACCTAAGATTCAACTGAGTGTGAAGGTTATTCTGTTCTATCACCAGTTATTGGTCAGCCTTCATTTTACATGTATAAATATAAAATATGTAATACCTTGTGTCAAGAACCAGCAAGTCAGCAAAATAAAAAATGAACAGCCAAAATACATGCTATCAATAGGGATTCATAATTACTTTTTATCAAAATACTATCCAATAAGAAGAGAAACACATTTGCCAGAGGCAAAGCACGTCTACATTTTAGAATAATTTCTAGCAAACTTTGTATGTGTATATTATGTGCATGTGTGTATGTACATATATACACGTTTGTGCATATATACACATATGCACGTACATGTGCGTGCACACGCACACATTTATATACACATATGCACGTACATGTGTGCACACACATTTATATACACATATGCACGTACATGTGCACACACATGCACATTTATATACACATATGCACGTACCCGTGTGCGCACACAAAATTTATATACACATATGCACGTACGTGTGCACACACGCACACACATTTATATACACATATGCACGTACATGTGTGCGCACAATTTATATACACATGCACGTACATGTGTGCGCACACACGCACATTTATATACACATATGTACGTACATGTGTGCGCACACACGCATTTATATACACATATGCACGTACATGTGTGCACACACACGATTTATATAACATGCACGTACATGTGTGCACACACAATTTATATAACATGCACGTACATGTGTGCACACACACAAATTTATATACACATGCACGTACATGTGTGCGCACACACAAATTTATATCCACATATGCACATACATGTGTGCGCACACACGCACGCACAATTTATATACACATGCACGTACATGTGTGCACAATTTACACATATGCACGTACATGTGTGCACACATTTATATACACATGCACGTACATGTGCACACACATTTATATACACATATGCACGTACATATGCAATTTATATACACATATGCACATACATGTGTGCACACCCACAATTTATATACACATATGCACGTACATGTGTGCACACACGCATTTATATACACATATGCACGTACATGTGCGCACACACGCACACAATTTATAAAAACACGCACGTACATGTGTGCACACACATTTATATACACATATGCACGTACATGTGTACACACACATTTATATACACATATGCACGTACGTGTGTGCACACACACGCACGCACACACACACATTCTGGCTTTAAGGAGCTTAGTATCTGTAAAATGTGGCCATATGGACTCCCTATGATTATAGATCCAAGGCTATTATTTTATTTCTTTGAAAGCAACCATTCTTTTAAAACTGAAGTACTTAGCATTTAAAAAATAGGCAGAAAATCAGTTACTATCACTGAGAACAGACTGCTCTCTGCACCATGGATTCCAAAACTGAGGAACACTGCCCAACCATACCAGTTAGACTCCTGCCTACCTTATTCATGAAGAATCAGAGGACATTCATCAATGTGCTACTAACCAATTAAAAAACATTTTTATTCAAGTATAATTAACATAGTTATATTAGTTTCAGATGTAGGATATACTAATTCAATAATTCTCAGTGCTGCTAACCAATTTATTATAAACATATTAGAACTTGGGAAATAAAGTTCGGTAATTAAACACTGAATAAACAGGCTAAAAAAACTGTTGTTTTTTTCTTCCAAAGGGGAATAAACTCTCTTACTACGTTTTTTTAAAAGGGGAAAGAAGCGCCTGGGTGGCTCAGTTGGTTAAAAGGGGAAAGAAGGCCATTTTTCATGACATTCAATTATCAGTTAATTCTTCACCTAATTCAGGACTCTAATGTTTATGACAGTGTGACTAGTTTGTCTGAAGAAGTTTTAACAGCTATTTTCAAGAAGCTATTTCAGGTAGCACCTAAACTTCTACAGGAGCTCCACCTGCTTGTGTTTTGACTGCTTACGGACAAAACTCCTACCCTACCCTCAAACTGTTTCATTACCTTTACCATCCTTTACTTGCTCTTTCTTCTTCCATGATAGGAAAATGTTTATCCAAGAGAGGTGCACTCAGAAAGTGCAGTATTTCATTTTAATTTCTCCTATAAAGTAAAATATGAAGGACAGAAGGAAGGAGAGTAAGAAGGGAAGGAGGGAAAATAACCCATTATTTCCTATCAAATTTGATAAATATCTATGATGAAAAAAAGATAAGTTTGTTTATTTTGAAATTGTTTTAATTTACAAATACAAAACACCTTGGAAGACAAAAAAATGAAAGAAAAACACAAAACATATAGGCAAATTTTTACTCCATGACCTTCTCAAATCCTCACTTATTCACCAATCCCCAAGATGAAAAACTCTTCTAAAAAGGTATTCAGCCGCCACTGTAAAAGAAAGAAAAATGGTCCATTTCAGTGTATAGAACATTTTAATAACAATAATTATTTGAATTGCAATACGCTACAATTTTATGGAACTAAAATCAGTTATTTGAGAACCCCAAGAGAGCATAAAGGAGAAGAAACTGTACTTTGAAATCTTGGAACGGAAAAGATCCTTAGAGATGATGTGGCTTCTGCACAGGCTTATTTTAAAAACTCACAATCCTCTTTTGGGAAATGTGTTTAACAGTCTGAGTCCTGTTTAAGTCTTGTCTTTCTGAACAAGACGGAAAATATGAATTACATACAGGACAGTTAGTTGGTTAAGTTTTTCAATTTGATATACAATCAGCCAGTTGAAAATAAAGAATAAAACTAGCTCAACCATTCCCAACTACAATCACTAAAAAACAGGGGTTTAATCATACTAAAAACAAAAATCACCTTTTCTACAAAAGAACTTCTAAATTTCAAAAGCCTAAACATTGTAACAGTATGTGCAGATATACATTTCAGTATTGTTTAATAATTTTTCTTAAGTAGGCTCCACACCCAATATGGGGCTTGAACTCACCACCCTTGAGATCAAGGGTGGCACGCTCTACCAACTGAGCCAGCCAGGCGCCCCTAGTATTGTTTAGTAATGTTAAAAAAAGAAAAGTAATTGTATTACTAGATGAAAGTAATACGCCTGAAAGAAATACTCCTGAATATATGCTTTAATGTTAAGTATTTTTAATGTTTATGTTATTAAATTGTATTGCTGTAACTAAAATATCCACAACCATGTAAGTCCTTTAAATTATCATACTACGGCCATTACTTTTGACTGCTGTAATTGTATAGAAGAGGAAAAACTTTTATCATGAGGAAAATAAAAAGTGGTAATGCAGCCTAATGAAAGAGAAGCTTGTGATTATATTTCATTTGCTATCATCCCAAAATAACTAGAACAGTGACTTATGCTCTTTTCAAGAGGGGAAAAAAAGATCTTTTGGTTTTACAGATGTCAAAGAATACCATGAGAAGAGTAAGTTTTGGTAGCTTTTCTCACAGAATGTCTTATTTGGTCTTCATGTTAATGTAAAAACTATCTGAAGGTAGATTTTTAACTCCTTAAACTCTGAAAGAATTTTGTTACTAGAAGACAAGTTTTCTAAGTAACTAGCTGTTGAACAATCTCTGACTGGTAAGATTGGTAAAAGATATTGTGTGTTTGCCACGGAAAGAATTAAGAGAAAGGAAACCAAATACTTGTTTCAAAACCCTCTTGGGAACAATCCGACTAATCTCAATCCAAAAGGGGGCGCTAAGAGTGCCTGTCCTAAACAGTAAGGCCACAATTTAGACAATGAAATAAAAGATTTTCTAGTACAAAACTAGGATAAATAACAATGTTGGATAGATTAAAAACTCCAAAGCCTTCCCTAAGGGAATCTAGGAAAAAGGAATTTAACAAGGATAATGTTCCATTCTTAAGCGCAGAGGGATAGGGAGAGAGAATCTCCAGCAGACTCCCCAAGAGGAGCCTGACGCGGGGCTCGATCTCACAACCCTGAGATCATGACCTGAGCCAAAATCAAGAGTCAGACACTTAACCAACTGAGCCACCCAGGTGCCCTTCAATTGGTATTCTATCCTCGACATTGTCTATTTCAAAAAGTTTACTTACACAATGATGTTATTAATAGGGATATGGATCAACTTCACAAAAAAGCCAATGAATCCCATTATAGCAAATCCTATTGCTGTTGCCATGGCAATCTTCTGGAATTCTGGATTTAAAAACACAAAATTTAGATTATTTTTTGCATTGTCATTCCAAGTATAGGAGAGAAAACTAACAGTGACATAAACAAACATACTAGTGTACATTTCTCCTCATAGTAAATATATAATTTTAAATTAAACAAAACATGATATTAAGAAATAAATTGCTTGACAGATTTTTAAATTTTCGAATTTTATTGATATTTAAGTACAAAGAAATAAAGTGGCTACCCATGCTAGTGAATCCACCAACAAGCAACAAAATATTCTACCTTCTTGGGGGGAAATCGGAGGGGTAGACGAACCATGAGAGATGATGGACTCTGAGAAACAAACTGAGGGTTCTAGAGGGGAGGGGGGTGGGGGGATGGGTTAGCCTGGTGATGGATATTGAGGAGGGCACGTTCTGCATGGAGCACTGGGTGTTACGCACAAACAATGAATCATGGAACACTACATCTAAAACTAATGATGTAATGTATGGGGATTAACATAACATAAAAAAATTTAAAAAAAAAAGAAAACCATAAAATGATCACCATAAAAAAAAAAAATTCTACCTTCTTAGCAAATGAACAGAATACCAAAAAGAAATGAAACATGAATAAAATATACAGAATATGTTTTAAAAGTTGTTATACTGTTAAAAGTATTAATTATAGAAACACAGAACATGACTTTTTTTTTATAAATAGGTCTGTTGTCTTTGGTATCACAATGAAGCCAGAAATAAAGCTTGAGAGATCAAACTGGGCTGGGCACAATCTTATGTAAATGCTTCCATTTAATGTCATTTCCTCAGGGCGCTCCCCCTGCCCTCCTGACTTGGTTAGTCCTATTACGTGCTGTCCAAACTCCTACTTCTCTTCTGTAGTAATTACCACAGCTGTAATTAAAGTGATAATTGCCATTCATGACTGTCTTCCCTGAAAGATTCTAAACTACCCCAGAGCAAGGACTATTCTCTATTACATGGTTTTATGTATTATACTACATATATACTACAATGTAATATATTCTCTATTACATTCCCAGCTCCTAACTTCGGGCAGCACTCAAATGAATAAAGGTAAACAAATTCTGGTGCACCTTTTAACAGATGAATTACGATAAGTAAGAATTTAACTTCCTCGGTTGGACACAACAATACTGTTGATTTCATGTTAAGGTTCTGCTCAGGGGAGGAAGGGGAGGGGGCAGCGGCGGAGCAGGGAGGACTCCAGAAGATTTCCCAGAGTGGACATGCGGAAGATACTAAAAACTCTGAAGTCATTAACTATGACTGAGGCAAACCTAACATGGAAAATAAGACTGTGATAATATTTCACCATTTGAAAATACATAAACAGAAAAATCTGTATAGTGTAGAAAAGTGTATAAAATTTAGGAAGAAGTGACAGGATTAAAAAGCAATAAAGCAAAATTAATCACTACAAATGTTGATGGAAATAACGCATGAGTTATTAAACAGGAAGATTTTAATCAAAGAAAAGACGTAGGAAAATGCAAAGATTTAACCTTCCCCCCCATTTTAAAGCTATTACCTTTTCTATCAGGTTTAGTGCATCTTTTAACCAGCCGAATTGAGTCCTTCACAAACTGCCGACTTGGCTCAACAAACTGCATTACCTGATCCATGATGCCTGTGGAGTAAAAGGATACTCACTGGTATTCCTCATCAGAAAGTACTGCTCAGGTATCAAAATGTAAAGGAGACCAGCCATGAATTCATGTCTGAGATGAGTCAATTCCATCTCATAAAATAAAACAAAAAAAAAAATACAGATTCCAAGCCTAAACTGACATTATTTTTATACACTCCAGTGAAACATCAGATCAAAGGCAATAAAAAAATCACAGGTCTTACCTCCGTTTTTACGCTCCTAACGTAACAGGCTAAGTAATTAACCCATCCTCTCCTTACCCACTCTGCGGTCTTCTCATTGTTCCTGCTAAGGAACCAGCAACGTTGGGATCCAACAAATATTTTCTATATTTTATCTCAGACGCTCAGAAACCGGTGTCAAGTGCAGTGAGGGCCAACGACGGTGCTGCAAGAGTCTAGACTAGGGCAACGTGGATCTCAATCTGATTGTTCTGAACTATGGCCACACAACACTTTTA
Organism: Halichoerus grypus; assembly: GCF_964656455.1. NCBI lineage: Eukaryota > Metazoa > Chordata > Mammalia > Carnivora > Phocidae > Halichoerus > Halichoerus grypus. Next base: position 8,609,964 of record NC_135723.1, read on the forward strand.
GGAAAGAGTCTATTTGTGTGGAATACATCTATAAAATTTTCAGAAGATTAACTAAACCAAGATCCGGATTCTGAGCAGCTCTTACCTATACTCCAAACCTTTAGTCTGCACACACCTGTTAGGAAAACACCACTTATATTTCATCACATAGGTTCTTCTGAGACCTGCATCGCCCAAGAGAGAAACATCATCCAACCCCAGCTTTGAGAGCCACTGGTTATGAAAGACTGAGGCCAATTTACTCCCTGCATCCTACTTTCTCTCTCGTGTTTAGACGAGTGGCCGGGCACATGAACACTCAATAAATTTCTGTTAAATCAATGAATGAGTCCCACTCTAAGAGCAGCTGGCGGTTCAAATCCCGGTCTATGGAATATAAGCTCTCCGAGCTCCACTTTGCTCACCTAGGGCGGGCAGGCGGTTTAAAATTCTATAAACATTCTGAGCCAAGCACGTCGGGTCTGCCTGTTTTCCTAGGAGTTCACTTAACTTAGTTCTTCAAATCCAGTGGCTAAACCTTACAGACGTCCCGAAGAAAGCTAAGGGCTATTTCTTCGGGGTGGGGGGCAGCACAAGGCACAACACTGCACTCACTTCCAGCGGAGGGGATCCGGTAACACACCATGATCTCTCGATCCAGAATCTAGACCAATCCTCCCCCTATAGCCCACAGAAAGGGTGGCAGGGCCAGGGCTGAATACAGCTCTTCCGAGACAGGACGCTACCCACAAATCCCCAGAGCCAACCCCGAGGGGGCTCCGGCGGCCGGCCGCTAACTCTTGACTAGAGCACAGAACACACCAACAGCCCCCAACACAGTACGAGCTGCACACAGAGGAGGCCGAGGGCAAACAGCCAGAGAGCCGAAGCCTGGGCCAGGACTTTAAGCGCTGAAGGACCAGAGGCCATCAGAGCCACTCTCCTTCGGGATCTCGGGAGGCCGCGGCCCTGGGACTTTGCTTCCACAGAAGGCCGTGCGAGTAGGTGTGCGGGCAGCTGGAAGCGCCGGACCTCGGTCTCAGACCCTTCTTACCGCCCGCCCAGAGCCTCCCGGCAACACCCACCGGCTCGCCCACGCCCGCCGCCGACAGTCACAAAGGGTTCATCCCCAAGCCCACCACGACACAGAGCCTCACCTGCCAGCCAACGACTCAGACGCCAGCGACACGTAGCACAAGAACGAACTGACCTAGGGCCACCGGAACCGGAAACCGGTTATCTGGCCTCTAGCCCGCCCACCCTTTCGTTCATTGGTCCTTTACGCGGAGACATCAGTGCGCAGGCGCAGCTCGAAGTACGGCTCGGACACGCATCCCGGAAGAGGTCCGCTGCGGCGCTTGGCATAAATAGAGATCAATCAGAACTCTTATTGTTGGTAGGAGTGTAAGATGGTGCGATCTTTTTGGAAAAGGTTTGGCAGTTTGTTATAAAACTAAGCACACATCACCCTATTACCTCATAATTCCAATTTTAGGCATTTACTGAAGATACATGAAAATATATCCACCTAAAGACTTGTGCAAGAATATAGCACGTTTATTTGTAATAGTCAAAAAAAAGTGAAGTGATTCAGGGGTCCATCAAAAGAAGAATAGACAGGATGATGTATAGAAATGTTGAATTACTGTATTGTATAACTAACACTAACACTGTATGTTAACTGGAATTAAAAACTTTTTAAAAAGAACATATAAACAAAAAGGTACATTTCCACAATTAAATGCTATTACACAATTGAGAGAGAAAAAAAATGTATCTATGCAACAATACTGATGAATATCAAAAACCTGGTGAGTGAAATAGGTCTCTGAGAAAGAGTGCATACTTTGCAATTCTGTTTTTAAGGAGTTCTAGGCAAGGTAGAATTAATGTATGGTGAAAACAGTGTTTGGAAGTAACGATTGAGGATAAGGAAACGGGTGAAAATATGTAACTTGACAAGAGTTAGGGTTACACAGGTGTCTTAGTTCAGGCTGCATAACAAAATACCATAGACTGGATGACTTAACCCATAAATATTTATTTCTCACAGTTCTGGAGGACAGAAGTCCCAGATTAGGGTGCCCGCATGGTTGGGTTCTTGGTAGAGGACCTCTTCCTTGTTTACAGAGGACTGTCCTCTCTTTATATCCTCACGCAGCTGAGAGAGTGCTAGTCCTTCCCCTTATATGGTACTAATCCCTTCATTGGGCTCCACCCTCATTACCTAATTACCTCCGAAAGGCCCCACCTCCATCACAGTAGTACTTCAACAAAAGAATGTGTTTGGGGAGTTCAAATGTTCAGTCCATAGTAGCAGGTGTATGCATTTCTCACAGCTCATCAAATAGTACTCTTAAGGTCTCTGCATTCTACTATATGTAAAATTTGCCTCAAAAACTAAAGCACTATAAACAGATATTGAACCCTGGTTAAACAGGAGTGAAGTATACAATTATCTGCAGTTTACTTAGGTAAAAAGGTGGATTCATGGTTTGATAGAGGAATGGATAGGTAAGTGATAAAGCAAATATAGGAAAGTGTTAATTGCAGACTCTTAGGTGTGGTGGTGTAGGTATTCACTGAACAATTTTTATGTATGAAATCTTTTGTAATATGGGGGAAAGTATAGACAGATCACTAAGTCAAGTTTTTTTTAAATTTTGGTCTGACAAATAATGATGAATATAAATTGAAAGTACATGTGATAGAAATTTTAAATTGCCCCTTAATTTAAAAATATCAGTGAAATACTAATGGTGTCATTTGAGATAAGCTGAATTAATGCTCCATTTAGATTCCTGAATCTCTGCCTGAAGGAAAAAAAAGTTAAAAACCCTGTGTAGATAGAAAAAATTTTAAAACATCACATTTAAGTAATAAAGCCTCTGGTTAGATTAATGAATATTTTACTCAGAGTTTTCATCTTTTGTTCCTTAAAGTAGGAAAATATAACCTTTAATTGCAAATGGGATATATGATATTTTTTACATTTATTTTATTTGCAAGCAAGATCTCTTTGCTTCTTTGAAGGAGAGTTAAAAATTATAGCTCTACATCTTCCTTTTATAGACTTTCAAAGTGGGTATTGAAAACATATAACTAAAGTTTTCATTGCATAATTTAAGAAGTTCTATTTTTTCTTACAAAATAATATTGTATCATATGATGTGATAGATGTATGTATGTATATATGTCTATGTTTAGGAAAAGGCTAATTTAGATTTGCTAATGTTTAAATTTTATTACCATTGACAGTTCTTACCAGTTTACATTTTCAAACTTTAAAGTTCTTTTTTTTTTTCTTAAGGTAATAAGATATTTCATAAAGGGATAGTAAAACTCTACCATATCCTGGGTTTTAGGGACGTTCCTACCTTAGAACAAATCCCTGGGAAGCTATGCTTCAGTATCCAAGTGGTGAGAACAAACCCCTGCTGGTTTGGCCCCGCATACAGAAACAAATGCTAGTTACAGAGCTCACCATTTCGATGTTGATGTCACAACAGCTATCCTTGACTTGTGTCAGCTGTGATGTTCTCTTATTTGTTTACTTGCTTCAACTAGGCTTACGTATTTTTGTTCTCTTATCTTTTAATTCTTCTGTAACATCCTGCCCCTCCTTATTCTCCCAACTCTCTATTTCCTTTTACTAGGCTTCCTTTAAATCCCTCTTCTTGGGAATTTATATTTTATTTCCCCTCTAAGATAAATAGTACTTTTATAAGGTAAGAACCACACAACAAAAAGGTGGGGAGCAGGGAAGATCTGTGAAGAACCAAGGACCCCATAGCATCTATCTTTTTGTTGTATATTACCTAATCTAAGTATCAGAAACTGGGAAGAGCTACATTTTTTTAAAGGGAGAAGGTGATGCTCAGTAAGTATAATAGACCTACAGTTGGAGTAATACAAAATCATACAAGTGTTACTAGAGCTCCAGAAAAAAATTAACGATTGCCCATACAAACAAAGAGTCTTTGGGGCAAAAATATTTTGGAGTTAAATATGATCAAGTCAAATACAGTTTTTAAAGTACTTTAAAGAAGTTATTCTGTCTTAATTCCCCATAAACACAGTAACTAGAATAGGGCAATGAAAATGATTTGAGAGTTTTAGATGGCAAATACTTAATTACCAGCAACCCTACATTGTCAGTTCTAATAAACAATTCTTGTTAGTTCTCTACAGCATTTGACACCATCAGCTACTTCCTCTTGAAACTCTCTGCTACCTTTACTTTAGGATAACCAAAAACAAAAACAAAAAGGTACTTTCCCGACCATTTCTGAGTCTGCTTCAGAGACTTTATTTCCTGCACTGGTCCTGTAAGGTCAAGATAGGCTAACTGCTCTAACACGCAAACACAACATCTGGTTTAACACCATGTTTATTTCTTGCCCATACCCCATCTAAGGTGGACACAGTCATTTAGCATCTCAGGCTCCTTAAATTGTGTAGTCCTGCCAGTTTCTAGGGCCTTGGGGTCTTCTGGAGCCTCCTTTACATCCAGCCAGGAGATCAAGGAAGAGAAAGAATGTGGAGGCTTGAGTGAGACTTCAGAGGCCTGAAAACAGCATCCATCACTTTTCCCTGAATCTCATTGACCAGAATTCACCAGTATGGCTTCACTGAACTGTAGAAGTCGCAGGAAACAGTTTCATGGTGTGCCAGAGGAGGAAGGAGACATTAGTATGACTGAATAATCAGCCAGTCTTTAGCATTTTCTTAACTATTTATGTTCCTAAGAGTTCCATTCTCAACCTGTTCTTGCATTTTAGATTTTTCAGTTGATTCTTGGGATTTTGACTACTATGAGTAGATTACTGACAAGTCTATATCTCTGATCAAGGTTTTTTTAAAAAATTAATTAATTAATTAATTTTTTAAAGTAATCTCAACACCCAACGTGTGGCTCAAACTCACAACCCCGAGAGCAAGAGTTACATGTAACTCCACCAGATCTTGTTTAATGAAAAAAACAAGGTAGAGAAAAATGTGTACAGTATGTCACAACTCATCTGAGAAATTTTAATAATATCTCCACATATATAATGTTTTTCCAAAGATTTTTAAAATATATTAATTTAGAGAAGGAGAGAGAAAGTGCTTGGGTGCGCACGAGGGGGTGGGGGAGGGACAAGCAGACTCTGCACTGACCTGAGCCAAAACCAAAAGTCAGATGCTCAACTGACTGAACCACCTAGATGCCCCTATATTTAATTTTTTTAACGAGAAGATGAACTTTGAAAATTATATGACTACCTGTAGTGTAAAGAGAATAAGGATAGAAGCGAAACCTATTTAGTTTTGATTTTGGAACTGTGAATATTTTATTTGATTACTTTTAAAGTTAATCTTTTAAGAGAAACTTTTGCAATATAGCGCAACTGTTCTAAATTATTTTGGAACAGTAATCTGTGTGATAGAAGGATAAAATGAAAAGCATAGACTTAAAGAGTTTTTAGTTATATTTTTGGTAGGATTGATGGTATTGTTTTTGAGACTTATTTGTGTATTATGGGATAAAATAAGTGAGTAACTATGTTGATGTCATTGAAAACCAGAATTTTCAGAGTTCCTGAAAGGAAAAGCAGGTAAAAGACTGGCATGGTTAAATTAAAGCCCTGTCATCTTTAGTTTGAATTGGAAGTACCATGAATTTATGGAGTATTTTATCTGAAAGAAAATAAACAAGATTACCTGGTTCTGTGCTCTAAAAAGGCCTAGAAACAGTGTTCAGCCCAGTAGCAATGAGTTCCTAGCCCCAGATTATGGCCTCTCTATACTATTTTCTAGGAAAAGAAACCAGTGCTTTGTGGAAAAATGGAAGATTCAAGGCTGAGGCAGGAAATCTACAGGATGAGTCTGGACTATTATTATCCAAGAAGGCTACTAGAGTTCTGTCAGGACTCAGGAGCTCACCTGAAGAGCTTCCTTCTGGCTAAAGATGGGACAGTAAGGATGATAAATGCAGTGTGTTGAAACGCATTGAATATGTGTAAATCCATGTGTTTATAAGTATATCAAAAAACTTTTCAGTCATGTAATTAATTTGAAAACAGGCAAATAAAGGGTAAGAATCAGGCATTTATTCTAATTTTCCTGTACCATCTGACCAAACTCATTGATAAGGGGAAACTTCTTTTTATGAAATTATTGCAGGTACTAAACAGTGGCAACAAAATGATACATAGTGAGAATATTACATGTTGTACTAACAATAGATTAATGGACCTAGCTATAGATCAGATTAACAGACATTTCCAATAAAGGACCAGATAGTAAATATTTTAGTGTTGGAGGCCATAAAGTCTCTGTTGTAGCTTTACTGTTGTAGTGAAAGCTGCCATATGAAACATGTAAAAGAATGGATGTGACTGTGTTCCAATAAAACCTTATTTACAGTAATAGATAGAAGATCAGATGGTCCACAGGCCATAGTTTTCCAACCCACAATCTAGGTACTGCTTATCAATGCCTGATAACATCACAAAAGAGAGAAGATCAGACATATACCCCTGATGTAAGAACGACATAACATCACCTATGAAATAGCTTTGACAAAAGGTAAGAATAATTAAACCTAGTCTCTCATCAAAACTATAGATGTAATGATCGATTTACAAAAAATATAGGGACTGAAGAACATGTTAAACTTCACCACCAGTACGCAGCCAGGGGAAAAAAAAATGTACATTGGGAGAAATTACAGGACAGATGGCTGTTTTCTAAAAAAAAAAAAAAAAATTGCAAGGAAAAAAGAATCTATGAATTATATATATGTGTATATATATATGTGTGTGTGTATATATGTACACATATAAAGATATATCCATTTATTTGTTTTAGAGAGAGCCAGGCAAGGGGCAGAGGGAGAGGGAGAGAGAATCCACAAGCAGACTCCTCTCTGAGCACAGAGCCCATCGTGGGGCTCGATCCCAGGACCCTGAGATCATGACCTGAGCCAAAACCAAGAGTCAGCCACTCAACCGACAGCCACCCAGGTGCCACTATGAATCAAATATATTTAAAAAGTATGACAATTAATGACATATTTATCCTGAGTCAATAAGCTGATATTTTAAACACACATGAATTATATCTATAATATTAAAATTATTGTTAATAATTTAGGAGTGATCCTGTTATTGTCCTAACTTTTAAGATAGGTGAAAGAAGAGTTGCTAGTTGGGGAGTGGGGAGGGTAGTCCATCAGTTTAGCTGTTTTATAAACTGGATTCTGCATAATACTTAAGTCTGTGGTTGTACCGTTTTTTGGTTGATCTAGTATTTTAACTCCTCATCTAGGGGCAGACAGGGAAGGTTGTCAGTAATTTCTCCCTAACTCCCTGAGTTATATAGTACTGCTACAGAGAGTGAAACATGTGCAAACATAGTGTCAAAATTACCCATGTAGTGTATATTGAGGACAAATTCCATCCACATTTTGACATAGGTTATTATCTTAATTTTCTTGGTTGTTGAGTACATCTTAAAACATGACTATATTTTGAGATATTTTTAGCAAAAATAATACATGCTAATTATTTTAAAAATTCAGACAATACAGACAAGTAAAAAAAAAAATGTTGAAAATAACCACTATCCTTCACCTGGTAAAATGCTTTATTAACAGACAAATCTCATTCCAGTTCTCTCTATGCAGATATACAGATATCTAGGTGAATAACCAGAAAATAGATATATAAAAAAATATCATATTAAAAGTATGTATAAATACTTTGAGTTTAACAAGAAAAATGAACTGAAATCAAAATGAAAATTTCTTATTTCTGAATGTAAGATAAACATTTATTTACTGCATGTGGTATTGCTCCTTAGTTATAACTCTTAGGTTATTTTTTCTTAAAAAAAATGAGAAAAACATGAAGGTTGGAGTTATTGTAAGATATATATTCTTAAAATGTTTTAATTTTAGGCCATAAAATTGGTACCTTGCTGTGATGAGAAAATTAACACCCTTCCTCCTTACTCCCCTCCCAATTTCTGTTAGTGTTTTGGAATATTCCCTAAATGAGAGATGATTCTTTTGGTGAGGCCCAGTTTAATTCATTTAAAACAATAAAGTAAAAAATTGTAAGACCCCCCACACACACTCCTGTTCACCATCATACTAGAGTCCTAGATAATGACCTAAAACAAGAAAAAGGGTGGGAGGAAGGCATATAGATTTAAGAAAAAGAAAGAAAATTATCTTTCTTCACATATGACATGATTGACTGTAGAAAACCCCAAAGAATCAAAAAAATCTGGAACTAATAAGCAGTAAGATTACAGGATACAGAATTAATATACAAAAGTCAGTTGCTTTCCTAGATACCAGCAATGAAACATTGGAAATAAAAACTACAGCATCATTTTATTAGTACCGAAAAGAGAAGGAAGAAGGGAGGGAGGCAGGTCAACATAGATATAAATTTAAAACATGTATAAGATCTATGTTAGGCAAACTATAAAATTGATGAAGGAAATCAAAGAAGGTTTAAGTAAATGGAGAGAGATTCTGTGTTCATGGATAGGAAGACGCAATATTTCAAGATGTCTATTCTTCCCAACTTGGTATTCAACACAATTCCTTTCAAGACCCCAGCAAATTATTTTGGATATCAACAAACTGATTCTAAAATTTATGGAAAAACAAAAGACTAGCCAACACGATATTGAAGAAAGATAGAAAATTGGCAGTACTAGGCTTTAAGACTTACTGTAAATCTAAAGGAATTCAGACAGTATGGTATTGGTGAAAGAATAAACAAACAGATCAATTGAACAGAACAGACAACCCAGAGATAGGCCCACACAAATATAGTCAACTGATGTTTGACAAAAGAGCAAAAGCGTATAGTGGAGTGCAGATAGTCTTTTCAACAAAACTACTAGACCAGCTGGAAATCCACATGCAAAAAGTGAAACTAGACACAGACCTTACACTTTTCACAAAAATTAATTCAAAATGGATCATAGACCTAAGCATAAAATGCAAAACTGTAAAAAGTCTAGAAGATAACGTAAGAGAAAACCCAGGTGACTTTGAGTTTGGTAATCGGGTTTTAGATACAACGTCAAAGGACAATGCATGAAAGAAAAAAATAAGTGTGACTTAATTAAGGTCAAAACTTCTGCTCTACAAAAGACACTGTTAAGAGAATGAAAAGACAAGCCACAGACTGGGAGAACATATTTGCAAAACATATCTAATAAAGGACTGTTACTCAAAATATACAAAGAACTCTGAAAACTCAGCAGTTTGAAAAAAAATAGGCAAGAGATCTGAACAGACACTTCCGCAAAGATAGACAGATGGCAAATGAGCATATGAAAAGGTTCAGTACCACATGTCATCAGGGAATTGCAAATTAAAACAATAATGAGATACTACTACTACCTGTTAGAGTGGTTAAAATCCAAAATACTGAGAACACCAAGTGCTGATAAGGATGTGGAGCAATAGAACTTTCATTCATTTCTAGTAGGAATGCAATCACTGGAAGACAGGCAGTTTCTTACAAAGCTAAACATAATCTTACAATACCATCCTGCAGTCATGCTCCTTGGAGTTGAAAACTTATGTCCACACAAAAACCTGCACGCAGATGTTTATAACAGCTTTACTTATAATTGTCAATAGTGGAGGCAACCAAGATGTCTTTCAGTAGATTAATGGATAAATGAACTGATACATCTATACAATAGAATATTATTTAGTGATAAAAGGAACTATCAAGCCATGAAAAGGCATGGAAGATGCTTAAAAGCATATTGCTAAGTGAAAGAAGCCAGTCTGAAAAAGCTGCATACTATGTGATTCCAACCATATGATATTCTGCAAAAGGCAAAACTGTAGACAGTTAAAAAATTAATGCTTGCCAGGGCATTGAGGAGCAGCAGGAAAAGGAGGAATAAGTGAAGGACAAGGCATCTTTAGTGCACTGAAACTATTCTGTATGACACTGTAACGGTGGATACCAGGAAGTATACTTTTGTCAAAACCCACGGACATGCAAAACACAAAGAGTGAACCCTCGTGTAAACTATGGACTATACCATCATTGATGGTAACAAATGTATGTTAGTATAAGATGTTAATAGGGGAAACTGCAGAGGAGGTCAGGGGAGGGTATGGTAGTTTTCTGTACTTTCTATTCAATTTTTTCTGTGAACACTACTCAAAGTCTATCAGTAAAAATTAAAAATGAATTATAAGACTCAGAGATGGAGAGAAACTAGAGTCATTCCATTGTTTTCCTTATGCTGTTTCTAAAACAAATTGAAGCAGCATTGAGACTCCTCCACTCTTTCCCTCTATCAGTTAGTCTTTGTTTTTTCTTTTGTTTTGTTCTCAAGATTCTGAGAAATTCAGCATCTCTCCTAAGACAGAGTGGACAGAGATAAGTTTGACCACATACCTAGTTATAACCAACTGACTTTTTAATTTTTTTATTATTTTTAAATTTTTATTTAAATTCAATTAGCCAACATATAGTACATCATTAGTTTCAGATGTAGAGTTCAGTAATTCATCAGTTGCATATAACACCCAGTGCTCGTCACATCACGTGCCCTCCTTAATGCCCATCGCCCAGTTACCCCATACCCGACCCACCTCCCCTCCAGTAACCCTCAGCTTATTTCCTATACTTAAGAGTCTCTCATAGTTTGGTTTGTCTCGCTCTCTGATTTCTTCCCATTCCATTTTTCCCTCCCTTCCCCTATGATCCTCTGCAGTATTCCTTATATTCCACAAATGAGTGAAACCATTCTTCCTCTGATTGACTTATTTCACTCAGCATAATACCCTCCAGTTCCATAGATGTCAATATAAATGGTAAGATTTCATCCTTTCTGATGGCTGAGTAATATTCCATTATATATATACCACATCTTCTTTATCCATTCCTCTGTCGATAGACACCTGGGCTCTTTCCATATTTTGGCTATTGTGGACATTGCTACTGTAAGTATTGGGGTAGATACAGGTGCCCCTTCAGATCACTGCATTTGTATCTTTGGGGTAAGTACCTAGTAGTGCAATTGCTGGGTCATAGGGTAGCTCTCTTATCAACTTTTTGAGGAAGCTCCATACTGTTTTCCAGAGTGACTGTACCAGCTTGCATTCCCACCAACAGTGTAAGAGGGTTCCCCTTTCTCCACATCGTCACCAACATTTGTTGTTTACTGACTTGTTAATTTTAGCCATTCTGACTGGTGTGGGGTGGTATCTCATTGTGGTTTTGATTTGTATTTCCCTGATGACAAGTGATGTGGAGCATTTTTTCATGTGTATGATGTCCATTTGTATGTCTTCTTTGGATAAATGTCTGTTCATGTCTTCTGCCCATTTCTTGACTGGATTATCTGTTTTTTAGGTGTTGAGTTTGATAAGTTCTTTATAGATCATGGATACTAGCCCTTAAACTGATGTGTCATTTGCATATAACTTCTCCCATTCCATACGTTGCCTTTTAGTTTTGTTGACTGTTTCCTTGGCTGTGCAGAAGCTTTTTATCTTGATGAGGTCTCAATAGTTCATTTTTGCTTTTGTTTCCCTTGCCTCTGGAGACATGTTTTGCAAGAAGTTGCTGTGGCCGAGGTCAAAGAGGTGGTTGCCTGTGTTCTCTAGGATTTTGATGGATTCCTGTCTCACATTTAGGTCTTTCATCCATTTTGAGTTTATCTTTGTGTACAGTGTAAGAGAATGGTCCAGTCTCATTCTTCTGCATGTGGCTGTCCAATTTTCCCAGCACCATTTATTGAAGAGACTGTCTTTTTGCCATTGGACATTCTTTCCTGCTTTGTCAACAATTAGTTGACCATAGAGTTGAGGGTCCAGTTCTGGGCTCGCTATTCTGTTCCATTGATCTATGTGTTTGTTTTTTTTACAGTACCATGCTGTCTTGATGATCACAGCTTTGTAATATAGCTTGAAGTCCAGCATTGTGATGCCCTCAGCTTTGGTTTTCTTTTTCAACATTGCCCTGGTGATTTGGGGTCTTTTCTGGTTCCATACAAATTTTAGGATTGTTTGTTCCAGCTCTGTGAAAAATGTCGATGATATTTTGATAGAGATTGCATTGAATGTGTAGATTGCTCTGGGCATCACAGACATTTTCACAATATTTATTCTTCAATCCATGAGCATGGAATGTTTTTCCATTTCTTCGTGTCCTCCTCAATTTCTTTCATAAGTGTTCTGTAGTTTCTGTAGTTTTCTGAGTACAGATCCTTACCTCTTTTGTTAGGTTTATTCCTAGGTATCTTATAGTTTTTGGTGCAATTGTAAATGGAATCGATTCCTTAATTTCTCTTTCTTCAGTCACATTGTTAGTGTATAGAAATGCAACTGATTTCTGTGCATTGATTTTATATCCTGCCATGTTGCTAAATTGCTATATGAGTTCTAGCAATTGTGGGGTGCAGTATTTTGGGTTTTCCACATAAAGTATCATGTCATCTGTGAAGACTGAGAGTTTAACTTCTTCTTTGCCAATTTGAATGCCTTTTGTTTCTTTTTGTTGCTGATAGCTGAGGCTAGGACTTCTAGTACTATGTTGAACAACAGTGGTGAGAGTGGGCGTCCCTGTTGTGTTCCTGCGCTTAGGGGAAAAGCTCTGAGTTTTTCCCTATTGAGAATGATATTCTCTGTGAGCTTTTCATAGATGGCTTTTATGACATTGAGGTATGTTCCTTTTATCCCTACACTATGAAGAGTTTAATCAAGAAAGGATGCTGTATTTTGTCAAATGCTTTTTCTACATCAATTGAGAGGATCATGTGGTTCTTGTTTTTGTTTTGTTTTGTTTTGTTTAATTAATGCGATCTATCACGTTGATTGATTTGCAAATGTTGAACCACCCTTGCATCCCAGGAATAAATTTCACCTGGTCGTGGTGAATTTTAATGTACTGTTGGATCCTATTGGCTAGTATCTTGCTGAGGATTTTGGCATCCATGTTCATCAAGGATATTGGTCTGTAATTCTCCTCTTTTGGTGGGGTCTTTGGTTTTGGGATCAAGGTACTGCTGCCTCATAGAACAAGTTTGGAAGTTTTCCTTCTATTTCTGTTTTTTGAAACAGCTTCAGAGGAATAGGTATTAGTTCTTCTTTAAATGTTTGGTAGAATTCCCCTGGGAACCCATCCAGCCCTGGATTCTTACTTTTGGGAGATTTTTGATTACTGCTTCAATTTCCTTGCTGGCTATGGGTCTGCTGAGGTTTTCTATTTCTTCCTGCTTTGGTTTTGGTAGTTTATAAGTTTCCAGGAATGCACCCATTTCTTCCAGAATGCCTAATTTGTTGGCATATAGTTGCTCATAATATGGTCTTAAAATTGTCTGTATTCCCTTGGTGTTGGTCATGATCTCTCCCCTTTCATTCATGATTTTATTAATTTGGGTCCTTTCTCTTTTCTTTTTGATAAGTCTGGTTAGGGGTTTATCGATCTTATTAATTCTTTCAAAGAACCAGCTTCTAGTTTCGTTAATATGTTCTACTGTTCTTCTGGTTTCTATTTCTTTGATTTCTGCTCTAATCTTTATTATTTCTCTTCTCCTGTTTGGTTTAGGCTTTATTTGCTGTTCTTTCTTCAGCTCCTTTAGGTGAAAGTTTAGCTTGTTTATTTGGGATTTGTCTAATTTTTTGAGAGAGGCTTGTATTGCTAGGTACTTCCCTCTTAGGACCATCTTTGCTGTATCCCAGAGGTTTTGAACTGATGTGTTTTCATTCTTATTAGTTTCCATGAATTTTTTAAGTTTATCTTTAATTTCCTGGTTGACCCATTCATTCTTTAGCAGGATGCCCTTTAACCTCCAAGTATTTGAGTTCCTTCCAAACTTCCTCTTGTGATTGAGCTCAGGTTTTAAAGCATTGTGGTCTGAAAATATGCAGGGAATAATTTCATTCTTTTGGTCCTGGTTGAGACCTGATTTGTGACCCAGTATGTGTTCTCTTCTGGAGAACGTTCCATGTGCACTCGAGAAGAATGTTTATTCCGTTGTTTTAGAATGGAATGTTCTGTATATATCTGTGAAGTCCATCTGGTCCAGTGTGTCATTCAAAGCCCTTGTTTCTTTGTTGATCTTCTGCTTAAGTGATCTGTCCATTGCTATGGGTGGGGTGTTAAAGTCCCTTACTATTATTGTATTATTATCAATGTGTTTCTTTAATTTTGTTATTTATTCGTTTATGTAATTGGCTGCTCCCAAGTTAGGAGCATAAATATTTACAATTGTTAGATCTTCTTGTTCGATAGATGCTTTAAGTATGATATAGTGTCCCTCTTCATCTCTTATTACAATCTTTGGTTTAAAATCTAATAAGTCTGATAGGAGGATTGCTACCCCAGCATTCTTTTGAGGTCCATTAGCATGATAAATGGTCCTCCACCCCCCCTTCAATATGGGGTGGCCTTAAATCTAAAATGAGTCTCTTGTAGACAGCATATGGGTGGGTCTTGTTTTTTTTTTTTAATCCAATCTGATACCTTGTGTCTTTTGATTGGAGCATTTAGCCAATTTGCGTTCAGAGTAAGTATTGAAAGATACAAATTTAGTGCTATTGTGTTACCTGTAAAGTCACTGTTTCTGTATATTGTCTCTGTTCCTTTCTGGTCTATGTTACTTTTTTGGCTCTCTCTTTGTTTAAAGGATCCCCTTTAATATTAATTTCTTGCAGGGCTGGTTTATTGATCACAAATTCTTTTAGTTTCTGTTTGTCCTGGAAGCTCTTTATGTCTCCTTCTATTCTGAATGACAGCCTTGCTGGATAAAGTATTCTTGGCTGCCTATTTTTCTCAATAATTACCCTAAATATATCATGTCAGTCCTTTCTGGCCTGCCAGGTCGCTGTGGATAGGTTTGCTGCCAGCCTTATGTTTCTACCTCTGTAGGTTAAGGACCTCATGACTCAAGCTGCTTTCAGGATTTTTCTCTTTGTCTCTGAAATTTGCAAGCTTCACTATTATATGTCAAGGTGTTTACTTATTTTTATTGATTTGGGGGGGGTGGTTTCTCTGCTGGACACAAATGCTTGTTTCTTTCACCAGATTAGGGAAGTTCTCCACTATAATTTGCTCCAACATACCTTCTGCCCACCTCTCTCTCTCTCTTTCCTCTTTTTCTGGGACCCCAATTATTCTAATATTGTTTTGCTTTATGGTATCTTGATCTCTCGAATCCTCCCCTCATGATCCAGTAGTTACTTATCTCTCTTTTATTCTCCATCATTTTATCTTCTATGTCACTGATTCTGTCTTCTGCATCAATTATCCTAGCAGTTAGCGCCTCCATTTTTGTTTGCTTCACAGTAATACCCTTTTTAATTTCAGCCTGATTAGATTTTACTCCAGAAAGGGATTCTTTGGTGTCTTCTTTGCTTTTTCCAAGCCCAGCTAGTATCTTTATAATTGTTCTTCTGAATTCTAGCTCCCACATTTTACTAAAGTCTCTGGCAGTACTGCTTCTTGTTCTTTTTTTCTGGGATGAATTTTTCTGTCTTGTCATTTTGTCCAGAGAAGAATAGATGAATGAGAGAATAAAATACAAAAATATCAACCCCATTGTAATATGCAGTAGACAAATCAGAAGAGAAAGAAAGAAAGAAAGAAAAAGAGAGAGTATAATCAAACAGGTGGACAGAACAGGGTGATACCCTAGGTCCTAGGTGTATTTTGGTCTGTTTATTAGAAGACACTAGATCCCAAAATTGTAAAGAAAAACTTAATTCTATACAAAAAATGAAATTGATTACAGTGAAAGGAAGCCAAAAGTGAAGAATATATATATATAGTGAATGTAGAAATGAAAATAAAAAATAAACTTAAAAAACGGTTCATAAAATAAGGAACTAGTTGAAAAGGAAAAAAGAAAAGGAAATTTTAAACTGAAAGACTAAAGAATCATGAGAAAAACTCTATATACTATTTTCCCCTAGTGCTGGAGTTTTCAGTTCTGTGTGATCAGTAAACTTGGTATTTGCTGGATGTTCCTGCTGGTCTTCTGGGGGAGGGGCCTGTTGTGCTGATTCTCAGGTGTCTTTGGCTGAGCGGAGTTGTACCGCCCTTGCCAGAGGGCTGGGCTCCGGATTGCTCTTTGTGGCTTTCATTCCCTGAAGACTTTCCATGCTGCTTTAGAGGATGAAAATAAAAATGGTGGCACCCGGATCTCCAGTCTCAGAGCTGAATGATCTCAGCCCCCACTCTTCAGTGCACCCTCAGGAAAAGCAATCACTTATTTCTCCCTGGTTTCTTTCTGCACTCTGTGTTCACCCAGCCTGTGACCACGTTTTTATCTCAGGCACGTGACCCCATTTCGAGTCTCCAAACTTTGCAGACTCCCACAGTGTGCACCCTGCAGCTCAAGAGTCTTCAAACCCTGCAGATTCTTGTGGCATGCATCCACATCCGCACTGATCCCCCCTGGGAAAGGAGGAGGGCTTTGCTGTGGTTCTGCTGCTTGCTGGGCCCCGGCTCGTAGAACCGTCACTGGATCATGCTGTGGTTCGCAATCTGTAGCAAAACTGAGCTGAAAGCCTACTCCTGGGCTCACTGATTGCAGCTAGCTTCCCTGCTCCAATGCTTGGGAACTCTGCTGTGCTCAGGAACCCCCATTCTTTCTGTGACCCTGGGCATCCTGAGACCACAGTGTCCCACCTAGGATTGTGCCCCACTTCACCACCTGAGCACCTTTCAGGCAGGGAATTCCCTCACTGGAGGAGGCTTCTAAAAGTTCTGATTTTGTGCTCCAGTGCCGTATCACTTTCCGGTAGGCAGCTTATGGAGGCTCCCTCCCCCTATGGTTTATCTTCCAGTATATCATCTCAGATTCACTTCTCCACACCTCCTACCTTGCAAAAAGTGGTTGCTTTTCTATTTGTAGAATGGCAGCAATTCTTTTCTATTATCTCAGGTTGAGTTCACAGGTGCTTGGAATGATTTGATAGCTATCTAGCTGAATTCAAGGAACCAGATGAAACTAGGGTCCCCTACTCCTCCACCATCTTCCTTCCAAACTCCCCAACTTACATTTTTAAAGAAGGCAAGGAGTTCTGACCCCTTTATTAAATAATGGAGCAGAATGACATCTGATCACACTTCCTTTACATTGAGGCATGGAGAATATTATGGGCTGGATTGTGTCCCCACCAAATTCACATATTGAAGTTCCTACCCCCAATACCTCAGAATGTGATTGTATTTGGAGATAAGGTCTTTAAAGAATTAATTACATTAAAGGAGGTCATTAGGGTGGGCCCTGTTTCAAAATGACTGGTGTTCTTATAAGAAAAGGAAATTTGGACACAGACAAGTGCAAAAGTAAGATTATATGGAGGTATAGAAAGAAGACTGACATCTACAAGTTAGGGAGAGAGGTCAGAAGAAACCAACCTTGCTGACATCTTGATCTCTGACTTCTAGCCTCCAGAATTGTGAGAAAATTAATCTCTCTTTAAGTCATCCAGTGTGTGGTACTTGGTTATGGCAGCCCTAGCAAACTAATACAGAAGGCAAGGTTTTATTGCCTTTTTTCTCTTCCTGTTTCCTAAAAGAAATACAAGTTCAAGTGAGCAAATTTTTGGATACACAGTAATCTCATAGGAATATTAAAATCATGAGATGTTGTTTTCCTTTGTTGCAATGAAGACATACAGAGCTTTGTGAAAGTGTGTATCAGAGAAAAGAATCAGATTGTCTTTTTTTTTTAATTGAAGTATAGTTGACATACAGTGTATTAATTCCAGGTGTACACATAGTGATTTGACAGTTATACATTATGAAATGCTTACCATGATAAGTTAAGGGATCACAGTTTTTAAACTGTGTTTTAAAAATTATTTCTTAATCAGTTAATTTCATTGTCAAGTAGCTTTTTTAAAAGGTTCTTATGGACACTGTATTTCCTGTGTTCATGATGTTTAAATAACCTGTCTTTATATTTCAGTGGCTTGAGTGGGTATAAAATTGGGTGCCACCTAACTTTTCTTGAAAATTTGACTGAAATTAATTATTCCATTATATCCTAGCACTAAGTGTTAGTAAGGAGAAATTTGAAAACTTGAAATTTGTCCTTATTTTGTTTCCGCTATGTGATTAAAGAATTCTTTCTCTATTCCTGAAATCAGTCAGAACAAGAGCTGCTTCAATGAAAACTGATATTTTGTATAGTTTTTTTACATAGACTAATTCTTCAGAGAAATTTTGGTTTCTTACTTCTTGTAAAAGTTTTCTGTTCAATCTGCTGGTGTATCTGTTTAAGGAGATTGCCCTTTGATTACTTTTCCTTTGTTCTTTATATATTATATTTTCTTAATTGTATTACCTTGCTTATTTCTCTATTCAACATGATTGACTCAAGCCTTTTTATGCTTTACTAATTCAATTTTTAACTCGCTTCTGTTTCATGCTGTTTCTAATTCATTCTCTGATATTATTTTGGTTCTCAATTTTTTTAACAGTACAGTTTTCTTTTTTTATTTCATTCTATTTTTTAAATTATTTCACTGATAAGAAATCATTTTCTGCAGTTCATGTCCTTATTAAGTTGTTTTTTGTTTGTTTTGTCACAGAAAGTAGTTGTGGAGAGTTTCCTTCTGTTTCTTTTAGATTTCTATTCTTTTTTTTTTTTTAAAGATTTTATTTATTTATTTGACAGAGAGAGACACAGCGAGAGAGGGAACACAAGCAGGGGGAGTGGGAGAGGGAGAAGCAGGCTTCCCGCTGATCAGGGAGCCCGATGCAGGGCTTGATCCCAGGACCCTGGGATCATGACCTGAGCCGAAGGCAGACGCTTAATGACTGAGCCACCCAGGCGCCCCTAGATTTCTATTCTTAGGCCTTATCTGACTTCTGTATGCTGTTGTCATCTCTCTGTGATTTAATTTTTTAGTAGTATGTCTGTATAATTTAAGCAATCCTTTTTAAAAAATATTTTTATAGAAATTTTAAAACATACAAAAATAGGAATAGGATAATTCTCATTTCTAGGCAGAACATGAGCTACTCTGCTTAACTTTCACTTTGTTCTCCATCCTGCAGCATCCCTCATACTTTGCAGAGTCCTGTTTATCTCCTTAGAACCGTAGCTTAGAAGCTGTGTTTTGCTTCTCTTCTCTTCCCTTCTCTGTAGCCTGAGGATATAGGAAAATGGCATAGGCCTAGTTCCATCTGTGTTTCCTTTGTTTAAGAATGTGGGTTTTCTCCTCTGAATTATGACCCAGTATCCTAGTCTAATATTCACTTGGTTCAGAGTGCACCCCATTATTGTGGGGGAAAACCAGTGGTCTGAGTTCCAATTCCACACAGGTCTGATACCTCTCCTGTCTCTGCTCAGTGTCTTGCTTTAGAGGCTTCTACTCTTAAAGATTTCTTTTTGAATTTTGCCTGACTTTCCTATTAAACCCCTCAGACTACTTTTCTTCAAAGTAAGAAATATTTATGGAAATTCTCAATATTTCATTCACTCTTTTTCTGGAGCTTAGGGTAAAGGTTAGGGAGGTGTGCCAAGCCACACCAAAGTGTTTTTTATTTTTTCTTTTTCCACTACTCATTGAAGTTATGGCATGAATTTGTGTGCTTTTTCTTATTTGTTCTTGTTCTTTAAATTTTTGCTGCCACTAGTAATTACTATTCATTACACTAGATGTTGGAGGAGATGAGTTCTGGGCTCCTGTTTTACTTGACAGTGCTGTTTTAATAAGAAGATGGGAGATTAAAATAGGCCCTGCTATGTTGTGATCCTTTTAACCCAGAACTCTTTAATTGGAAATTGAGAGATCTCTACACTGTTACAAAAAGCTCTTTGATGTGTCCTGTTTTTATCTTCCACTCACTTTCTTTGAATTGCTCTTAGCACCTACGCTCTGCTAATTGATGTCATAGGAGTAATTTAACCCTTAAGAAGATAATTGTTTCAGCCTACTGATATTATACCAATAAACATGGGATAATGCCAAGAATAACAGAAAACAGAACAGTAGTACAAATGGCCAAACCAGGGGGCGCCTGGGTGGCTCAGTCGTTAAGCGTCTGCCTTCGGCTCAGGTCATGATCCCAGGGTCCTGGGATCGAGCCCCGCATCAGGCTCCCTGCTCGGCAGGAACCCTGCTTCTCCCTCTCCCGCTCCCCCTGCTTGTGTTCCCTCTCTTGCTGTGTCTCTTTCTGTCAAATAAATAAAATCTTTAAAAAAAAAAAAAAAATGGCCAAACCAGAATTACTGTTCAGGTCAGTGAGTTTTGTACCTGTTTTTACAGACAGAAATGGAAGCAAGTGAGGAAAATAAGTATAAAGTCCTGGCATTTGAACCAAGCTTCCCAACTCTCAGATTTGAATTATTTTTCCATTTTATCTCTTTGTTTCTCTACCATCCCAAAGTGACTCACCAAATGGCTACTTTCCAGCTCTTTAATAAATGGGAAATTTAATACCTAGCCTTCAGTTTAGTTCATTCTAGCCTAAGAATTAAGTACCAAGGAAGGATATAATTTATTCACTATGCAAGAGACCATCTATCTGCAATATCCAGTCCCCTCAGTTATAGCTAGAGCTGATTCAGTGGATTTTAATATCTTCTCCCTTTCTATTGTTCATAATGCATCCCACTTAAGACAAGCAGTGCTGTAAAGTGCTCTTGTCAAAGGGGTTGGAATATCCTAGATGAAGGAAGATCAGTGGTTTGGCCAAGAGTGTTTAAGGACTTCAGCTTCCTACCATGATGGAAAAACTGGGAAAAGACTTGCCCTCCCAATGTGAGAAAATGACAAAAGTGGACAAAATACATGAAAAAACTGTTTTCAGAGACTGGAAAACAGGAAGTGCAAAGCTGATCATAAGGAGAGGATAAAAGAAAGTGAGTCTTAAAGTCACCCCAGCATTCTGCCTGAAGGGCACTTTGCAAAGCCAAGCCACAAGATAGGGAGAAGGATCCCATGCAGAGAGTGGTGGTCTTGAGTTCAGGAGGTAATTATTAGAGATCAAGGAATCCAAGATGGCTGGAATTCTTTGAGCAGATTAGCATTGGGGGTGGGGGGGCTAGGTGGAGAAAGAAATCTGCAGAGACTAAAAATCTGCAGAGTTCTTCTGGAGTCTGTTGATGAAAACTAAGCTGTGCTAATGTAAGCCAGACACCACGAGGCTGAGCTAACAATGATCAGAAGCACTAAGATGATTAATTCCTGGAGGACACATGATCTGGAACACATACAAGTTCACTATCAATCCTGAGACATTCAAAGGATAGAAAAAGTACAAATTTATGTCATTAAGTTTGATAACTTAGAAGCAATGGAAAAATTCTTTGCAAGACAAAGTTATTGATGGAAAATCTGAAAAGTCATATATGTATATGTATATATGGATATATATTAAAGAAATTGAGTTCATAATTAAAAACCTTCCAACAAGGAAATCTCCTGGCCCAAATGTCCTCCGTAATGAATTTTACCAAACATTTTAAACAACAACAATAATAATAATAAGCACAAACTCATACAGAAGAGAGAACCCTTACCAGGTCAATTTTTGAAGCTAATATCACTAATAACCAAAACCAGACAATTACTCAAAAGAAAACTGCGTTATCAATGTTTCATGGCATTGATGCCAAAATTATTAACAAACTATTAAACAATTGAATCTAGCTATGTATAATAAGCATAATATATCATGACCAAGTAGAATTTTTCTTAGGAGTGCCAGGTTGGCTTAACATTTGAAAAATCAATCCAATTCAATGTTAGGAGAATACAGGAGGAAGAAAACATGTTTTCCTCCTTCAGGAGAAGAAGAAAAGATGCATTTGACAAAATTTAGTTTACATTTATTACAAAAAACTTTCATTGTAATAGGAGTAAAGGGGAACTGTTAAAGAACGTTTTAAAAAATGTAGAACTAACAACGTCATTTACGGCAAAAGATGGAATTCATTTTCCCTAAGGTCAGGAACAAGGCTCCATTCCCATCACCTTTCCTCAGCATTGAACAGAAGTCCTTGCCACTCTAGTCAGTAGAAAAAAGCAAGACAGAAGGGAAAGGCACCTTTTGTGTTGGGAACAAAAAGGTCAATTTGCTTTATTTGCAGATGGCATTACTATGTTTATAGAAATTCCTAAGGAGTCTGCAAAAATTATGTTGGAGTTAATGAGTGAATTTAAAAGGCTACAGCATGCAAAATTAATATACAAAATCACTTGTATTCTATATATTAGCAATGAAAAATTAGAAAATGAAAATTTTAAAATAGCATATTTATATATTAGCATCAAAATCATGAAATAATTAAGATAAATTTAAAGAAATGTATGCAAAACCTATACACTGAAAACTACAAAAACAAAACAAAACACAAAGACAAATACGTTTGTGGATTGGGAAACTCAATATTGTTAAGATGTTAATTCTTCCCAAATTAGTAGATGCTGTGTCAGTCCCAATCAAAATCCCAGCTAGCCATTTTGCAGAATTTGACAAGCTGATCTTAAAGTTTATAAGGAAATGAGAGGGCCTAGAGTAGCCAAAATAATTTAAAACAAGCACAAATCTCAAGGATTTCAAGTCTTAATATAGAGCAACAACAAGCAAGAAAATGTAGTGTTGTTCTCAGGTTTGATAAATAGATAAATGGAACAAAATAGGGACTCCAGAAATAAGCCCACACAAATATGGTTAATTGATTTTCAAAAAAAAAAAAAAAATGCCAAAGTAATTCAATGGGGGAAAGTATAGGCTTTTAACAAATGGTGCTGGTACAACTAAATACATGGGGGAAAAAATAAACCTCCAAAAAAAAATCAAAATCAATAAAAATCAAAAGTATAAAACTTCTAAAAAACAAAATTTTGTAATCTCAGTATAGGCAAAAATTTTAGGTATAACTATAAAATATTAATGAATTAGGCTTTGTCAAAATTAAAAATGTTTACTCTTTAAAGAATATTCAGAATATAAAAAGGAAAGCCACAGATTAGGGAAATATACTAACAATACAAAAGACTTGTACAGAGCATATATAAAAAAACTTAAAACTCAATAATTAGAAGATAACCCAGTTTTATATAGGGAGGGAAACAAATTAATTAAACATTTAACAAAATAATATATATGAATGACCAATAAGCACATGAAGAGTTACTCGCCATTATCGATAATTAAAATTATCATGAGCAACAACTACATACCCACCAGAATAGATTTTTAAAAAAGTAACAGCATCAAATATTAACAAAGATATGACTCAGCTGGAACTCTCTAGGAATATAAAATGGTATGACCATTTTAGAAAATACTTTAGTTGTTTTTTATAAAATTAAACATTTATTTACCCTAAGACCCAACTGTCTACTGTATTTAGTGTAAGCCATGTCTCAATATGGCGTTTTTTAAAAAATTCTTGTTTTCCTAGATATTTGCAAATGATGTATCTGATAAAGGGTTAGTATCCAAAATATATAGAGAACTTATACAAATCAACACCCTAAAAGCAAATAATCCAGTCGAGAAATGGGCAGAAGACATGAACAGACATTTCTCCAAAGAAGACATCCAGATGGCCAACAGACACATGAAAAAGTGCTCCACAGCGCTCATCATCAGAGAAATGCAAATCAAAACTACAATGAGATACCACCTCACACTTGTCAGAATGACTAAAACAGAAAATGCAAGAAACAGCAAGTGTTGGCAAGGATGTACAGAAAAAGGAACCCTCTTGCACTACTGATGGCAATGCAAACTGGTGCAGCCACTGTGGAAAACAGCATGGAGGTTCCTCAAAAAATTAAAAATAGAACTACCATATGACCCAGTAATCTTACTGCTGGGTGTTTACCCAAAGAATACAAAACCACTAATTCAAAGGGTATAGGCACCCCTATGTTTATTGTAGCATTATCCACAATAGCCAAGATAGGAAGCAGCCCAAGTGTTCATCAATAGATGAATGGATAACGGAGATGTTATACACACACACACACACACACACACACACACACACACACTGGAATACTATTCAGCCATAAAAAGAATGAATTCTTGCCATTTGCAACAACATGGGTGGATCTAGAGAGTATAATTCTAAGCAAATGAGCCAGTCAGAGAAAGACAAATACCATATGATTTCACCCATGTGATAATTTAAGAAACAAAGCAGTTGAACAAAGGGAAAAAAAGAGACAAAAAACAGACTCTTAACTATAGAGAACAAACAAATGCTTACCAGAAGGGAGGTTGATGGGGGCATGGGCGAAATAAGTGAAGGGGATTAAGCGTATACTGACCTTAATGAGCACTGAGTAATATATGGAATTGTTGAATCACTACATTGTACACCTGAAACTAATATAACACTGTATATTAACTACACTGGAATTAAAATAAAATTAAAACAAATTCCTGTTCTCTTGTTTGAACCTTGAAACAAGTTTTCAAATTTATTTTATTAGAGAACATTTTTTTTAAACAAAGGTTTGCATATTTTTATCAGAAGTATCTCAGACAGACACAAGGTGGCGATGTTACTCCAAGAAAGTGTATGTGCAGTCTCTAAATCAGGGGCTAGTTTCCCCTGACCGGTCTTCAGTCCTTCAGAAGTTACTGCCTCAGTACTTTATTTTCCAGGTGCTTATCTAATATACTTATTATTAATTAAATATCTACTTAAATATTGTCTACATTCAGTAACTATGCCACAGATCTTTTAAACATCTGGAGGGATTTTTAAGAGATTTATTTTGTTTTTCTACTGCTGTTAATAATAGTCAAAGTGGTAAATAGTTCACAGTGAGTAAGATATTTTGTTATCAGGGAGACACATGTCCACTACAAGTTGTTACTCATGGAGTGAACCTTTTGAGGAGTTTGCCTTACCTCTAGAAAGAGTGCTTTACATTTCTTAACAGTACTTCTGACTTGTAGTTCAGAAATTCAGCCACTAGAGGGAAGTGCTGAAGCATAATTATGATCGTTCATGACTGTGATGTGGGAAAAGCCAATGGAATTCTTTGCTGGTTGGTCTGGGAGAACTGTTTTTACTATAGCAGCCAAGTCGATCTTCTACAAAAGGAGACTATAACCAAAAATAATTAGTAAGCACCAATAAACATTCATTCTATCAAAAGTAAAGGGTGTAAAGAAAATGAATACATTTCTAGAAACCGTCTATTTGATTCAGAATGTTTTTGTTTAAAACATTATTTCTCAGTAATAAAGTAGTTCCTATCAATGAACCCTCCTGAGGATAACTATAATCTCTGGACTCAATATATAAAACAACGATGTGAAGACACAGGAGGAAAAAGAAAACGGGCAGATTCTGGAGGAGAAGGGATACTCAGGAGAAGGGAAGGCACTCAGTGAGTTTCCCATTTTTTGACTTCTACACTGAGTACAGACCCCAGTCCATGCATGTGGCTGGCGGAAGCTCAGATCATCGTAAATCTCATTTTACTGGCTGGAAGAAGCGGAGGACAGAAGTACCAGGGTAACCGGAAAATGAGGAGGAGGGCAGCCAGAGAAAGTCTAGCTTCTAGCTAACCCCTCAACCACGCTTACACAAGGCAACTTCAAGCAGCTAATGCTGAACACTGGTGCATCCCCATGTGTCCCTACCACTTAGTGCCCCTCTGTGCCTGGAGAGTCGAGAGCCCTGGGCCAGCCTGATTCTATCCTGACTACTGTCTATGATGCCTTGAGCTTGTTTATAAACCTCTCTGAGCTTTAGTTCTTCCAGATAATAAAGGAAACTGCCTTCTCACAGGGTTATTTTTAAGGATGAACAGAGATAATTTGTGTAAAATGCCTGGTACGTAGGAGTTGAATAAGTGGTTAGTTTGCTTCCCAATTCTCTTTGTGGTTTACATAGAGTCTTGTGACTGATTCTCTGTTTCTGAGGTAAATTCTAGTGGCAAACCTCCATGTCAGCTTGAGACTCTGGTCCTGAACATTTCTAAAAGGCTGAGGCCACTTCCCACAAGTTTTATCTGTCCCCCTTATTACATGCAGATTTGAAGAATAATATGTCACATTTTTGGAGTGAACACTGGCTTGCTGGGCTCCCCAGAAGAAGCCCCAGGGGTCTGCAGCCCGTAACAAACTGAGTTATCAACTTCCCAAGAATATTTCAGATTTACTTGCCCATCTCCAACATTCGCCTTTCTGACACTAGACATCTAGTCTTCATTAATTCTCATTTCCCACCGCCTCCTGTTTTTTTCTCCATGGTTACATTTATATAATTTTGGGTGACCATGTGCACCAGTTATGAAAAGGCCTACAATCTCTGTCATGGAGTCATCCATGATTCTTTCCTAACTCTGCTGTCCGGTCAGTGCTCATGTGCAAGTCCTGTAGACTAACCAGTCTTTGCTCATCTGCCTTTACCCCTCACCTGGATCATGCTAGTCTTCTACCTGATTTCCTTGCTTCCATTCATTTGCCCTGTATGCCGTTCTCCTCCAAACCCAAGAGTTAAACTTTTAAATATGTTTATCAATTTATATTATAATCCTTCACTTTAATTTCTCCTATAGCTTCTTATTGTAGTTGGAAAAAAAATCTGATCTGCTTACAGGCCCTCTGATTACTTGTCTGATGTCACCGCTAATAGTCATTGCTTCAGTCCCTGTGGTCCTGGCTTGCTTTCGGTCCTACAAACATTTCAAGCTTATCCTTCATCCAATCTGTTATGCTTATCATTTCCTGTGCTTGAATGTTCTTTCTTTGCTTGTCTGCCTGCCTTTTATTACTCCTGCTTTGATTCTATTACTGTCTCCTCAAAAAGGACCCCTTCCCACTGTCCTAAGTAGTCCTGACCCAGACTCAGACCCCCCGTCCCATTGCACTGTTCTGTTTCCTTCAAAGCATTATCACCATCAGAAATGGTCTTTAAAAAAAAGTGATCTTTATCTCTTTATCTGTTGCAATGCCATTCAGATCAGATATAGAGTTTATTGGAGAAAAACAGAGAAGCAGTAGAACATATACAATCTCTCTAATGCTTGTTACTTGTTACAGTTTTTGTCAGATGTAGGTGGTCTGCATGTCCCATGGCCAAGGTTCCAATAAAGAAGGACAGTCCCCCAGGATGTTCTGGATATTATGGTGTGCATTTTGGGAAGAGGGGTAAGGTCAAAAAACATCCAGGAGACGACACAAGTTCCCTGGTTGGGGAAATAAACTTAGAAAGGAGGATACTCTAGAACATGGCAACTTATAATTAGCCTGGTAAAGTAGTAATTAGCCTGTTAAACTAGCTCAGATCTTCTTTCCAAGCTCTCTGCTATGCTGCCAGAAGTGGGGAGGACATAAACGTCCAGGGCCATCAGTTTTATCTCCTCACTAAAATATAACCATCATAGAGGCAGTTGTCTGTCTCGTTTGCCACTAAAATAGTACCGGGCACACAGAAAGGTAATCAGGATGTTTGTTGGACAAATGAAAGAAAAATGACATGAGTCACAATGAAGTAAATGACTGAAAGGAACTGAAATATAAAAGGAAAGGCCGTACTTCAAATTGTGTCTTGGTGGTGGATGGGGAACTGCTGCGTAGAGGGGTGTCTAAATTTATTGCAGCATAAGGGACAGGAGAAGCTACAGGTAAAACGACTCCAGCTGTTAGGAGATAGGGGTTTTTCCATTGCTTTTAAATGCACACCCATGACGACTTCACTTATAGAGTTCTAACTATCAACCTGACATGTGCTGTCTCTTAAATCAGTGGTGCACTCTTTGGTATTGGAACCAAAATTTCATGATTTGTTTTTTTAAGAGTATCAGATGAGGATTCTCTGGAAGACTTGTTCCAACTGTCTTTTTTTCATTCTCATATTGTTTTGTTCCTCTCAAACCAAGATCATAATCTGTCCTGGATTGTGTTTGGCAGCAAGAGTGATAATGAGGTCATTTCCACTATTACAGGGTCAATGTTAGTAATGCTTACTGCATCCTAATCAATTTTTGGAATGCTTCTAAATTACCAAAATAAGAAAAAAAATTTAATAAAGGAAAAGTATATGATGAGCTAAATCCTGAGAAGTATGACTAATACTACAATGTAAAATACTCACCAAGCACTCAATCAAATTCATCTCTTGAGGATTTCTCATCATAAGAAACTTCCTTGGGTTTAAGTCAGCATTCTAGTTTTATTTATTTCATAAAAATAAATCCTTGGGATAGATATCATTGATTGTAAAATTAATAAGATTTATTTTTGTAATGTCAATAAAAACTATGATGTAGGCAAAACAAAATTTTTAGCAGGCTCTACCATGACCCATAGTTGGAATCATTTTTCTCTACCAATGCAGTATCTGTTTTTCAAGGCTCTTAGGGACTAAAGAATGACACATAATGGAGAAATTACACAAATTATTTCACTCTGTATTTCTACAAGTCAAGTAATCTGTTGCAATAATTTTAAGGCAATTTTCTCTGATGATTAGTTTAAGACAATCTTAAACTCTGAAATTTTATACTCTTGGCTACTTTTTTCCTAAATATTCTCTTCAACATTTCCCCCCCCTTTCATTCTACTTTCTTCCTGTTTCTTCTTGGGCTATTATTTCTTCCTCCCTTTGATCACCTCTTAACCATTAGTGAAACTCCACTGTCAACCCTCTCATGCTTTGCACTTTGTTTCAACCTTGTCTAATCACATAGCTTCAGCTTTCACTTAACCATAGACTTCAAGCCAAATTTGAGATAACCTTTGTTAATTGCCACATGTAAAACTGGACATGTCCATTTAACTGCCCTACAAATTCCTCACACTCCGTTCTGTTCCCACCACCAAGCCCTTTGTTTTCTTGATTTCATTGTATGAAGAACATCATCCACCTTCCGATCTATAAGCAGAGGAGTCTTCATTTACCACCACTTTCCATTTCCAGTCACTGAGCCTAGTATTATATATTTCCTTAAAGTCTTCCCTATCTTCTCATTCCTCTGCATCTTCATTCTGACCAGAATAACTATAACCTCATGTGTGGTCTCTCGAAAGCTCATCAGTCACCCCGCATTCACAGCAGCTGGGAACCTGCAATCCTGATCCGTCAGGTCTCTTTAGGATTTACGTCAAGGCCACTCTGGGCCTCTTGTATGAAATGTGACCTCTTCACTATTAATAAGGCTCTAAGTTGATTATACTGAAATTATAGGGAGTATATTAGGAAGAACTCAAATGATGCTAATATTTCTTATAAATAAAGAATGTATTAGAATTTGGGAATAAAAACCACAGAAATGAAAGGTAGGAACCTGACCTTCAGAAGGACAGGTAGAAAAGCAAGGCTGGAGTGCCCTAGGTTCAGATTTCAGCTCCACCCTCGGTTTAACTGTGGGCAAGATACTTACATGATTTTAGCTTCAGTTTCCTTATCTGTAAAGTGAAGATAATATCTCATTCATCTCTCAAAGGGGCACTTCGACAGTTAAATAATGTTGTATATAAAGTTTCCATTTGGAAATTGGCACACGATACATTCTCATCAAATCAAATTAAATACCTTTAATACTTACGAGTGTATGACTAACATGCTTTAAATAACAGTTTAAGGAAATAATAATAGAAATATCATATAGAAATACACAGTGTCTGCCAAAGAATACTGCTGACAGGCATTCTTGAAGGCCCCAGGATATCTAGAATGGAGACAGATTATAGGCAGGTAACCTTTAGACAAAGCAGGATCACATACAAAATATTGTCTGACCCCTCAACTTCTGAAAAAAGATTTTGCTGCACGGAGCAAGAAAAGAAGGTTTGTAGATTTTTATGGTCTCTAAATAAAATCAGGCCAGACTCACTTTTCGCTTCTGCCTGCGACTTCCAGATTTGAAAGCATTTTCCAGCCACTATGAAATTGGGGAAAATATAGATGAATAAATCTTCTCTCCAGGTGCCAACAGACTTACCTAGGTGTGGGCTAGGTGACGAGGGTGAAGATGATTGGAAACTGCCATTTGTGTCTGCTACTCATGACAACAAGAAAGACTAACTTGGTTTGGGGTTGTCGCGATCAGTTAGTGCAGCGTTCCATTTGCTGAAGAGGAAACCCAAGCCGAGAAGGGCTGAGTTGGGCAGTCACACAGCGACCAAGTGGCAGAACCAGGCCTGGAGCCCAGATCTGCGTCCAAAACTCTTTTTCTGCCGCCCCACAGCTGCTGCTTTAAAGTATTGAGGTTTTGGAATTTTACTCATTCAAATGCAAATGTTTTGTGTGCTTCTTTAATAGGACCTTTTTTTTTTTTTGTCTTAATTTACTAACTAGGGTGTGCTGTATTGAGCAAATGAGTGTAGATATGGAGGTGTTAAAATCATCCACCTCCTCTAAAGCCTTATTATTTTTCCTTTGTTTCTCTTTCTGGTGTGGAACACTGGCTTCTTTCTTTCCTTACAGCCTGAACTGGAAGCAGCAGTACATATAACTTGACTTACTTGTTCTACCGGATGATACAAGTAGTGAGGATGAGATTAATGAAATCAGTGTAGCCCACAGGAAAGTCCTGCCCATCCCCACTCCAACCCCTCCTGTGGGAATTCTTCCAGGGGACTTGCCGAGGGAATGCGTTGCTTTGAAAACAGTGCTGCAGCTGGGCTCTGTGGGGGGTCCGGGTGGTCTCGTGAAAGCTGGCAATATCTGCACTTTGAGAAGGTTAGAGACGTTATGTGCCATCCAACATTACACCACTGGCATCAGTCATGACCGACATATTCTTTAAAAAAAGTCTCTCATTCATTCATCCATTATTTATTGAAACCGTACTATATTGCAGATATCCTGCTAGGTTCTGGGGATATACTCTCCTTACCCCTGAGGGACTCACACCTTGCTAGAGCGGGCAAAGAAAGAACACCAAAGGCTGCCTCTACCAAGGGCAAGAGAAAAGAGAGGAAGAAGGACACAGGCTGACGATCAGTAAGTACCATTATGGCCGAACAGACAAGAGAACAAGTAACTGTAATGCACTGTGATGGGTGCCACGGGAGGGGTAAGATGAAGTTCAGGTGTTAACACGCCAGAATGGCATCGAACCCCATCCTCCAAGGTCAGTGAAGGGTTTTTGGAAGATACGATACTTAAGCACAGGCCTAAACAATAAAAGAGGTTGTACAGGGGAAGAAGTAGAACAGAAGATGTTCTTGGAAGAGGGAATTGTTGTGTAAAAGGCCCTGAGGCATCACGGAGCCTGTGGAGCACCGGCAGGTACAGGTGAGCGGTAGGTCTGGAGCACGAGTGAACAAGGGTAGGTCCAGGGAAGGAGAAGGTGGGAGGAGATGGAGTAGCAGTTTGAAGGACCTTGAAGGCCAGGCAGTGGCTCTTCCAGTCTTTGCCCCAGGACTTGGAACGTGATAAATGCACCTCTGGGAAAGCAGTGTTCCACCACTTATCCCCGTAAGCCTGGGCGAATCTCTGGGGGTTTGTGGGATGGAAACAATATAAAAAGAATAGTACAGGTGAGGTCAGAGGATGGGGTACGTACATGGCCCCTCAGAAGGAAGTTGTTGAGTGGGGGAGCCTAGTTTGCTGATTGAGTCTTACCCTGCATCATAGAGCTAGAGCAAGATGGTAACAGAGGTAGGACTAGCTCCAGCTAATAGAAATAGATTCGAAATAACAGTAGGGGAAGCACGATAGAAGTGTATTTTCCTTTCGTGTGAAAGTAGTCTAGGGCTGGCGTGGCAGCTCTGCCATGTCCTCCTCATCCCACCTCCTTTGTTTCCGAAGCGTCACTCTCTGTGTGGTTTCCATACTGTGGCTACCGAAGCTGGAGCCATCACATCTGCTTGTGGGAAGTTGAGCTGAGCAGCTAGCAGGCCTTTTCATAAGGGTTCATGCTTTTTCCTGTTTGTCCCCAGGTCAGTCACGCTCTTTGACTTTGGAGCACAAAGTTTCGGTGTGCTTCTTGCTGGATTTCTCAGCCCTGCTCCCCGGCACTGTACCTGATGGAAATTTCTACCACCACCTTCATTAAGTAACTGTTGTGTGCTTAGCAGTTGCTTACTGTTATTTCCAGTGCTATCATAAATTTTGGTCTTTTAAAAAATTATTTTTTAACTTTTTATTTTTAAGTAATTTAGACTTCAAAAAAGTTGTAAAAATACTACAAGGAGTTCCCATATACTCTTCTCCCAGCTTCCCCAAATGTCAGTGTCATGCATAACCATAGGATAATGATCAAAATCAAGAACTTAAATAGGCAGAATATTATTACTATTTCTATACACCATATTCAAATTTCAGAGTCCCACTAATGTTCTTTTTTTAATTTTTTAAAGATTTTTATTTATTTGAAAGGGAGAGAGAGAAAGCACAAGCAAGGGGATGGGCAGAAGGAGAAGTAGGCTCCCTGCTCAGCAGGGAGCCCGATGTGGGACTTGATCCCAAGACCCCAGCTGGGATCATGACCTGAGCAGAAGGCAGATGTTCAACCAACTGAGCCACTCAGGCACCCCCGCACCCCCCCTGCCCCCCCGCCAACTAATGTTCTTCTTGGTTCAAGATCCAGCCCAGACTGCAAATTGCATTTAGTTGTCATGCTCCCTCAGTCTCCAACATCACTTTTGTGCTTTCTAACTACATTGCATCAGAAGACATATGGTAATCTATACTCCCCCATACCAGTGATTTTAACTTTGATCTTTTGGTTGGGTAGTGTCTGCCAGATTTCTCCACTGTAAAGTCATGATTTTCCCTCTGCAATTATTATCTTCTGGGGAGATAAACTGAACTATGCAAATATCTTGTTTCTCATCATACTCACCTCCCCCACTGATTTTAGCCCTTATTGATGACTTTGGCCTAAAGCAATTACCACTGTGTATCTGTGAAATGGTGATTTTTGTTTTTAACTTTCCAAGAGCCATATGGGTACACAATCTACAGTGGGACTTGAGCATATCTGGGAGTTAACTCTCCTCAAACCATTAAACCATCAGATGGACCCCGATGCTTTATCCACTACAGACCGTTCCCTGGCTGTCTTATGAAAGTAAGTTACTTGGAATAATACCTGATCGTCTGTTTTTTCTCCTCTTTCTCTTTTGAATCTAGATTCTCGCCTTTATCTCTGGAGTAAGTCTGCATCTGAAGTTCCAGGCTTTGCATCTTTCCAGCTCAGTACTCCATTGTCTCTCTTTGGTTTATTAAACTTGACCTCCTTCTTGACTTTCAAATCTTCAGTCCTCTGGATTTGGAGTCCATCACAGCCTTCAGCATGTATTCCCTCTTCTAGGTCCAGCTCTGCAAATCCCCACACATTTGCTGAGGCGTTCCCTAATGCTTTCCCTCCGGAGGAGTAAGAGCCAACGTTGAACAGATTATTTAACTACTTGGGAATTTTGCGGACATGTCGAATTGGATAAGCAATAATTTTGTCATTAAAAAACTATGCTATAGTTCATTGATTATCATCAAGAAGAGCAATAGGGAATTAGGGAAAAGGGTAATAGAGGCAAGTCCTATTAAGGAGTGTATCAAAATCTCCTTGGAAAGCTGGACAAAATATTTTTTTATGTTTATCAAAAGAGTGCATGAATCAAAAAAAAAAATGTTGAGAAGCAGCATCTTAGCACAAACTAAGCTATTTTCCAAAATTTAGACATGAGTAAAAACAAGAAACAGGATTGGAGTGAGGGAGTCAAGCTAGTCTCAGCAACTGCATAGAGGAAAAGAAGGAAACTGACAATAACGGTACTTTTAAACATTGAGTCCTTACTATGCTCCAGGCACCATGCTGGGTTCTTAGCAAATACCAACTCCTTTAATTTCCACAACAGTCCTGTAAATTATCAACATTTTATGTCCTCATTTTTAGATTGTTGATTTAGAGTGGTGAAGTAACCAAGAGACACTCAGGCAGTAAGTGGGAGAGCCGATACACCACCCCAGACCTTCTGTTCAGAGCCCACATCTAGATCATTACCAACCACTCCAGGCCAGGTGTGAAATCAAAGAGAGGTTTTCCTTGACACTTGGGCTCACTGCCTCGCGTGTACCATGTTGAGAAATGTAAGAGATGGGCTTCCTTTGTCAGTATTGGTGGGCTGGAATTGAAGACCCACTGTTGGCGACCCAGGCAGGCAGTGGTTATAACGGTGTTCATACTGATGACCTGCACTCGTACACCTGTAGTAAAAATGCTTCTCCGTGTTAACACCACTCTGCCACCGTGGGTACTCTCTGCTTCCTACCCATGACCCACCTTGGCTTCCATGGCAATGGATGTATCACAAGGATGCTACTTGGCCTCATTCTCATCTAATAAGAGGATCTGTTATTACCTGTAGGATCCCGGTCACACACATAAATTCACTCAGGGCATGAAGCAAATTGAGTAACTTATGAACAGAGTGAGAGGGAATCACACCCAGCTAGAGAGGACAAAAAAAAAAGAACAAAAAAAGGCTGAAGCTACCAAGGGGAAGAGAGAAGAGGAAGGACCAAGGCTGATAATTAGTAAGTACAAATATGGACATACTTTTTGTTTAAAATATTGAAATATTTCCAACTGGTTGATGAATGGTCACTGCTCCAAGCCCACCCTCTTCACAAAGCCTTGTCAATCCAGCCACTTTTTTCTTCCTTCCAGCAAAAGAAATTTACTGTCTGTCTAGTTTTATTGATTGATGACTATACCTTAGGCAGTTGATGAATATCTTATGTATTAGCCCTTAAGAGAAGTAATAGTGAAAATGTGGCAGGAATACAGATCTACCTTTCATTGTTTTACTCGAGAGAGGAATTTCAATGTGGCACTATCTGTCTTTATATGGAAATACTGTTTTGATTTGCCTCTTTTATCATTTAGCTCTGATACTGATGATTTTGCTTTCACTTTCCTTCCTAGGCACAAACACCCAAAAGAGAAAACTTTGAACTCAAATTCCCCTTAGCCATTCAACAGGGCCTTCTCTTTAGGAACTTCATCCTCTCAGGATGAGAAGCACTAAATAGCCCCAGGCCTCCTTCTCTGGAGTGGCATCAGAATGTTCCAGTATGTATCCACTCCCTCCTCAGGAGAGGCTCATAAATTCTCAGGCCCTGTGTGGCTCCTTTTCTGAAATTAACAGTTTGCACACAAAAACACAAAACTAATTAAAAAGGCATTCCAGTCAGTACATGCATCTTGCAAAGGACATTAAATGATAGGTTCAAAACTCAGACCAATACTTCTCTAAAGTCCCTTCTTCCAATCCCCAATTTCTTTGTGCCCTGGAGCTGCTCTCCTGTGACAAACTCCAGCAGCCCCTGAAGCCTCCTCAAATCCCCCCACTTCCTCTTCTTATTCCAGTGCTTTATTTCATAGAACAATAGCCTCTCACAGTTCCTGCTTCCTCTCAGGTCTACTTTCTCCTCATTTCTCCCTTTTTTGGTGATTCATTCTTAAAAAAGATATACAAATTGTGTGGTAGAGGAACAATATTAAAATGAAGAACACACATATGCACAGAAATCTTGCTCTGTCTGGTCTCACAGAAAAGGATGTACCCATAGTGTTGGTCTTTATGGGTCCATTTTGCTTTGAAAAGATTCAGGAATTTTTTAAAAAGCCAAAACTCTAAAAGTGTCGGTTTTTATGCATTTAAGAAGCTTAGAGTTGACTGTCCTAAATTATTATTGCCTCAGAAATGTCGGTGGCGTGTACTTACTAGGAGGGGCCATGCATAAGGGAGGAGGCACATCTGGTGTAATTAAGTAAGTCATCTAAGCAAACCTACTTCCTGTGAGTAACACAAATTAACTCTAGTGTTGGTTAGGGAATTAAGGTGATAAGGAAATGGTCCTGGGGCCTCAGACCCAACCTAGAACTTTTGTAGTCTGTGCCTTTAGCTGGGGTGACTTACCATTCTGGTTTCAGCAAGACCTTGATCCTTCCTCATGTTCCCTTTCTTGTATGTGTCTTCGGTTTGAATTACCCATACAATAGTTTAAACTCTTAAATGAAATTTTAAAAAGAAAATCACCCATAATCCTTGCTCACTAAGAGAATTGTGTTAACTTTCTCTTAACTTTCTCTTTCTGTGTTTGTCCATAGCCATATAAAGAATGTAACCAGAGCCTTCAAAAAGTATCTCAAAAATCGGTTTTGTGGTATTACATTGTACTTCAAATTACCATTTTAATAGCTAAATATGTCATTGAGCTATGTCCTAATTTCCTTCACCATTTCCTTTTTGTTAGGTATTTGCTTTGTTTTTATTATTTTATAGTTGTAGATAGTCTTGCAATTAATACTTACATGGATCTAGCTTTTTTTTCCCCCTTTTTACTATTTCCTACGGATAAATTTCTAGACATAGAATACTGGTCCAAATTATATGACTATTTTCATAGCCATTTAACTTTCCATTAGGTACCAATTTATACTACTTGCTTTATACATGCATTCTACTTGTATATGTTACCAAATCCTCTATCGCATTTTTATTTTAACCTGACTTTGCTTACAAAGATTTTACATTTTTATTTAATTGAATCTTTTTATTTAAATTCAATTAGCCAACATATAGTACATCATTAGTTTTTGATATAATGTTCTATGATTCATTAGTTGTGTATGAGAATCTGGGTTTTTTTTCTATCTTATATTGTTTCAATTCTTAGAATGTTATTATCACTTCAAGTTCTAATAAATTCTGCCTTCTTACTAACTCATCTATGTTTTCCCTAATATTTAGTTCTTTGATGTATTTGGAGATTATTTGAATATGGCTGTATATATTTTTTTCAAACACTATCTAATTTTAGCCCAATATCATTAAGTTTTTGCTGTTTCCCACTCATTGACCAGCAATTTTCAGTAATTCCACACTAACCCAGCTCAGTTTCTGGGCTCTCTGTGCTTTTCCACTTATATGTTTTCCTTTCCTCATCTATATTTCTTTGTGTTAAATATGAAAAGTTATAGTATGTTTTGATATCTGGCATAGATACTTATTTCTTGTTGTAATTTTTCTCAAAGTATTCTTCTCTTATACCCT
The DNA here is from genome assembly GCF_964656455.1 of Halichoerus grypus. Taxonomy (NCBI): domain Eukaryota; kingdom Metazoa; phylum Chordata; class Mammalia; order Carnivora; family Phocidae; genus Halichoerus; species Halichoerus grypus. The sequence continues at coordinate 8,646,935 of NC_135723.1, forward strand.
GCCAATCTTCACTCCCATGCCATGTAGGCAATTTCTTCTCTTTGTCACACCCTGAGCCAAGCCAGCACTGTGATTATCCCACCTCTAAACACAAATCCCACTGAGCCTGGCATTCTTTCTCTTTACCCTCTATTTTATTCCAAGTAACACTGATCTTTGTATCATTGGGAGCATTATCCTAGCTTCTCAATCAGCTTGGCTGTGCAAAATGATCGATCATTTTATAATAGTACCATCAACATTTCACTTTTCTCACTTTATTGTCTTTCCACCAAAGCTGTGTTGCCAGTCCCCAAATCTAAAGGAGCACATCTCTCCGCAGTTTCTCCTTCTCCGCTGCCTAGGTTGAAATCAAGTGATTGCTGATTGACATTATGACAAATCGCTATTATTGAGTGTTTAGGATTTGTGTGGGTGATAGAAGATTGGAGTTGGCAGATACAGGTGAAGCTTTGACTAAAGAAAATATGGTGCCTTCTTAAATCTACAACTTTCTTTTAGTCAATGTTAAAAATCCTAGATCCAATTATTATAGGCGTGTCAGTCATCAACCAGGAGATTTCATAGGTACACTGGGAACGAGGCATGTAAGAATGAATTTCCTTTTTTGAAAGTGGTATTAGTTAACATAGGAAACTACAGAAGGAAAAATAGAGAGGGGGAGGGAGAGACAATGGGACAAAGACAGAGAGACTTGAGGATACTTATGTCCAAAAAAAAAAAAAAAAACCAATCTGCTGGAGGTTTTACAGTCTGTTTTTCAAGCTTGACAAAAATCCTTCACAGAAGTAATGACCTCAACTTGCAGAAGAGGGAGCTAAAGCTCAGAGAAGTTGAGTAAACTCAAGAAAATTTTACTAGTGGTGGAAGCAGGATCCCAACTCAGATCTGTGTCTGGAAACCCTGT